>NW_006281112.1:0-218369 GCF_000203795.2 Batrachochytrium dendrobatidis JAM81 | reverse complement strand
AAATGGTACCGAGATTACTATGCCAAAAACAAACAAGCTGAAAGGAAACAATATCGAGACCATTATGCTGCTAATACCGAGGCAGAGAAGGAGAGAGCTAAAAAGTACAAGAAAACTAAACAATCAGGAGACAATGTTTAGCTCAAAAACACACCCGATAATAATGAAATTTTCATAATAAACACAATAGTTGCAGAGATTTTCTATTTACAAGTTAATACAAAAGATACATTAATGTGGTGGAAATAGGTTTGAATGAATCGTGCTGTCTATCACGAAGATATCAAGGAGTGTACAGCTAGAACTTTTTTCCACTGCGGTGGACATTTTCAGTACTTTGCTCTCCGTGAAAGAAAGTAGCAATGTCAGTTCCACCACTGATGACTTTATCATTATCACTGGAGTCTGAAGGAGTCATTGACTGACGAGGAACTACTTGTTGCGAAGGTTTTCCACCGCAGTGGAATTGTGCTCGTTTAAAACATTCATATCGTCGTCATCCATTTCATCATCAACATTCATCCAGTAGTGTTCAGAGTAGAAATCAGAAGAGTCCAAAGCTTGACACTCTGGTGACATAAACCATTCCTTGATTTTTGGAATCATACTTTTAAACACTCTAAAGGACACTGCCAGCGTTTGGAATTTCGGATACTTTGACATAAAGGCATAGTGCTCCATATAGTAGTAGTAGGATGGTTTGGAGATGCCAAGTCTGCTGTTGACATAGTCCAAGAAGCGTCCCTTGTGCCCATCCCCAAATGTTTCCAGTAGTTTCATCAAGGACCTGGCTATCAGCATTACTTGTTTTGATGCCAGTACATCGGTCGCTTTGAGTTGCTTCATATTCAATCGGATGTATTTCGTCAGCCGGTTTTTGATTTCCTCAGCATCCAACCCAGTAAACCTGTATGACGACGACTCATCCAGCACACTGAGAGATTGATGTCGTAGTGTAGCATTTCAATAAGAATGATTTAGACTTTTCAGTGTCTGTTTTGACAGTTTCTGGCATTCCCCTTGACTGGTCAATTCCCTTCAATATAACCAGACAAATTTAATGTCAATTTGAGTGATTGTTGCCTCCAAGGTTGCATTAGGACATTTTCGCTGCTTCTTGACTCAGTTAGTAAAGTGGTTGTAGTCACTCATTTGATTGTTAATGAAAGAAGAGGAATTGAGAAGCTTCTGGGTTTATATACTCGGACGCCATTGGGATGTTTTAGAATGTCGTGGATTTTTTTTTCTTTCCTTTAAAAAAACAACAATGTTGAGAATCGCTCGCTACAAAAGCACTCTGGCCAAACTTTGGATCAAACACAACGGTGGCCAGGTTATTCAAGTTCCTACTGCCGGCTGTGACAGCGTCAGCGACCTGGTCAAGACCGTCAAGAAGGAACTACCCAAACAACTCACTGCATTTGACTCAAATGAACTCACTCTGCACCAGGCAGTGGATGCTACTGCCCTGGAACCTGATCTCCCAATATCGAGTATTTCTGCCGCCGGTCTGTCTGCCAAGTCACCACTCATCGTCAAGGCACCCGAAAAGAAGTCGAAGGTCGCATTGGTGTTGCAGTCGAATGCAACAATCGAGGAGAAAGAGTCGCTCTTGGAGGATTTTTTGCAGGCCAAGGACCGAGAAATGCAGGCCAAGGATTCTTTACTTGAAGAATTGAAAGAAAAGCTCCGCGGGATTGAATCAGAGCGCGACTTTTTGAAAGGCATGCTGAATGCATGCAGTATCCTGGAAAAGTACGAGAAACGTTTCAAGGACAAGAATCTCTCGCGGACTCAAAACTGGAAGATGCATTTGGACCGCAACCCAGCATTAAAGGCACGACTGCAAGAATGTAACAAAAACATCGCCTGGCACGACAAGGTTGTCGATATTTACAAGCACCTATCTGAAATCGTACACCAGGACACAAGCAGGCTTGGAGGCAGTCGATTCCTGGTGATGATCCGAAAGAATCTTCCGGAAATTGACGTGTGTTTTATCCAGGCGATTGCTGAGCAAATCTATGGTGAACACGTCAGAGTCAACGCGAAAGCAGATGAAGAGGATTAAAACCATATAGTTGCGCAAAATAATAAATAGTTTGATCATTATTTCTGTATTTTCACTTGCATATGTCAATGTCAGATACAGCGGAAATTTCTGCTGGAAACTAAAAACGATATTGTTCGATGCTCTACACATACTACTGACAAGTTCTTGAAAACGTTTGACACAATCACAAAAGGGAATATTTCCACATAAAATAACTCGGAATTTATCGAAATACATTGATGAACACCCAGAGTTGACACAATATTCCAATAATGTCATTCAAGTTCTTAAAACACTCACATATTCCATCCAAAAAGTGGTTTTACAACAATCTAAAGGGAGAATCAGTTTCATCAAACGATTATAATGAAATGGTATTCACTCACACCAACCTGTATGATTTGTTGGACGACTACAACAATTTGGATGTGAAGCCAGGCGTAGAAGCGACAAAGAAGCTGGGTAATTTCTTTCAGTCGTTGAATCTTGATATCCACAAAAACGGCATCTTTGTTCCTAGACTCACTCTGAAATATCTCTGGCACACAAAAAGCAAAGACTGCAAGTTTCAGTTATTCAAAGGGAATGAAGAATTGTACCACAAATACAGAGATAATCTGGTTGGTGGTCCAAGTATCGTATTTTATCATTATCAAGAAAAAGACGACCAGAATTAGAAAAGGAAAGCCTTGTCAGGGAATACTTGGATATGATACCAATGCTTTATATCTGTGGGCGATAAGTCAAGATATGCCGTGTGGTGAGCACCAAGTAGTTCAAGTCTATCCCGATATTCTGAAAGATGTCTTGGATAACACGTTCTTTGGAATGATAGAATGTGATATTGCTGTTCCTGAGCATTTAAAGGAATACTTTGCTGTAATGCCTCCTATTTTCAAGAATGTTGAGATTACATGCAATGATTTAAGCCTTGACACAGGCACATGTCAAACCAGATTACAAAAGTAACAGATTAGTTGAAAGTATGTTTGATGAGACGATGATGTTTGCTAATAAACTGCTGAAATGGTATCTTGGACTAATTGAAAGTGCACTTGTACCTGTCGCAATGTCAACCTTTGGAACTGTCGTTGCTGGAGTCGGTGCACTTCACGCACCAATGGTTGCAGGAGGTTGTGCTGCTATTGACTCTATTTCTGATCAACAGAAAGCTAAATCATAAAATAATCATTTTGAAAAGTATTCATTGAATAATACTTTTGATGACTGCAAGAATGGCTGTTCTTAGCCCTCCTTGAGCAATTTCATACTTTTCTAATTCAGCATCAGTTATGACCAAGTCACCAGTCTCCATCAAATCTTCAAAAAGAATTCCTTGTTCGGTAAAAGTTTCTTTGAGCTTGATGATATCAAATTCGGGTCTTTTTCGTTCAATTTTCATCTTGTCAAAGAAATGCTCTATATTCAGGTTGTGATCTACAGCTTGTTTCTTGGGAAGCTCTTCGTTGACGGTTAGGGCATAGTACAAGAATCCATCACGCAAGTTTTTGACATCGGTAACAACTATAAAGTCATTATCTGCAAATCGGTACAACATTTTGAAAGGCACAGGCTGAGAAAAAAATGAATCAGCTGTTGATATGACTTCAGAAAGAGATTGCATAGAGGAAACTTCCAGGTCAAATGCTCTTCCTTTGTATTTGATTGAAATGTGCTTTTCTTTGACAGCTGGAATCCATCCCTCTGCAACACCAAAACCTGTAGCATTTATCATACTAGCGAATGTTTCTCTGGCAACTTTTTTCAAGTTTTCAGTTGCAGCAGAACCACCAAAGGAGATCTCTTCAAAATGCTTCTCTAGAAATTCTTCAGATGATGGGTCTCGTTTCAGTTTTTCTGGAGTGTCTTCAATGGTGACTGAAGAAAGTCTATTTTCTTTTTCAACAATACTCTTTTTCCCCATACAATGGCAGCATCATAACCGATGAGTAAAAGATCCTTAAGGTATTCCATAGAAGAGGACACTGCTTTCGGATGTCCCTGTATTGTTACTGCTGTGATTCCAGAGTCTGTATCTCGGATTTTAGCAAGCATATTTACTTCAGAAAAGTATTCGGCAAGCAGTGTTTTGAGCCCTGCACAGTCTGAATTGATCGTTGCTTCTACAGACACCATTGGGGTATCAAGTGGGAGAGCATTGTAGAATTATGTGTATTTTGGCCTAACATTTTGATATTTGTTTGGGAAAGTTCATCAAACTGAAAATGGATGCCATCTGTAAAGAATTCTGGCCACTACAGCATTAAAATAAACTTATATCCTGGTTAAAATATTGAAAAGAGTTTGGCACAAAAGTCTCGATTATCTCGGGCTATATTTTGGTACAGGAAATATCAACTTTTACAATTCATCAAACAACTATGGGTCCCACTCTTGATAGTTCCATATACATTCATCAAAGATGTTTTACATAAAGCGTTGGTATGAGTATGGCAGTGAAAGTTCCTGATAATTCAAACTTATAATGTATCCAGTGCTCTATACCATTGTTTTTGACCTTGATTGCCTATCTCCGATAAATTGTTATATTTGACAACTTGCAAGCAAATTGAGCAGTAAATACTGGTCAAAAAACCGACTTATCTTTGAATCCAGCACATAAATCATCCAATAATTTCGGGCAATTAAATTCTGACTAGATTCTAAAAGCATGCCGGAAAAGATTGCAAGTTGGAATCAAAAGGACAAGATGATGACGACAAAGAAATGACAGGATAAAGCAGACTGGTAAAGGATGTAATTACCCACATGTCAAGTATAAAAAGGATAGCATAGTTTAATCAAAGAGTCTCGCCTAAAAAGCTGATATCGTTCTGTTCTCTATATATACTCATGGAGTCATAGCAATGACTTGGCTGATTCTTATTGAATCTTACAAATGTATGACTCTCATTTCTAGGATTTACGCATGAAAATTCTTTGTGTAGCGTCAAATACAACTCGACATTATAGATCTCTATTACAGGATGGCCACTTTGAAGCGTCGGGCGAAGCCATCTCAGACAAATTCCACCAAGCAAGTATGGACTCAAGATGACAGTGATAGTTCATCCAGTAGTGAATCAAAATCGGGGTGGCATTTCTCAGCAGATGTACTACAAGGGCATAGTACCAGCAAGAATTATGCCGCACTTGGGTTGAAACCAGACCATCTCTTGCGTCCATTATGGGTTTGCAACACTGGCCGTATTATTCTCGAGGCCTTTTCAGTCCTTACTTTCCAAGCGCAGGACTTTCTTACAGCGATCGCAGAACCTGTTTCTAGACCTGAGCATATTCATGAGTACCGATTGACCGAATACTCTTTATATGCAGCCATTTCTGTCGGACTAAGACCAAAAAGCATCATAGATGTTCTTGAGCTACTTAGCAAGTCACATCTTCCGGAGGAAGTAAAGGAGTTTATTCATAAACACTCGTGCTCATACGGCAAGGTCAAGGTTATTCTTCGAAATGGCCGTTTCTGGCTTGAAACAACAGATGATACTGTGCTAGCCAAGCTTCTGAACGATCCAATTATTAGTAACTCCTTGGTGATGGAGTCCAAAGGTAAAGAGTTCAGTTATCTGCTTGGATACTCCGCCGTGCAGTTGTTTTAATAATCTCTTGATACTAATTTATTTCAACAGACACATCTATACATATAGATGCTGCACTGCATGAAGATGAAGCAGCGTCAGACAACCGTTCTATTGATACATTTTTGGAAGAGGAATCAATGCCAGCCTCTACTACTTTAGAGCCAGGCTTGGATCTATTTGATTTGTTCAATGAAGATGCTTCCAAGCCAACACATATACCAGCATCCGGCGTTTCACAGATCTATAATACATCTGCAGTTCCATTAAAAACTAATATAGCCGGTTCTATAGCTGAGCGATTTGAACAGCTTTTGGGTGAGAGCTCGGCAGGAGAGGCCACTTTACAGATGACAAAGTCATTTGAAATCCACATGCAAGCTACTGAATCAGTGAAACGCCGTTGTGTCGATTTACTTCTCCCTGTATTGGAAGAGTATGATTTTTGTGCTGATTCTAGAAACCCAAATCTAGAAATGACTCTCAAGCCTTTTGCAAAACTCCGCCCTTATCAGGCTAATGGACTAAGTAAGGTATTTGGCAATGGGCGTGTTCGTAGCGGTGTAGTTGTATTGCCATGTGGCTCCGGAAAGACACTTGTTGGAGTAGCTGCGGCATGTACTGTTAAAAAAAACTGCCTTGTTTTATGCACATCTAGGTATTATCGTTTTGTTTGTAAAATACCGAGTTTGGGCGGGTTTAAACAGCTGCTGATTCTCAATATTTGTCTGATATTGATCAACCAGCGTGAGCGCTGAACAATGGCGTCGAGAATTTTGCCATTGGTCCACTATTAAAGAAGGCCATGTTGCCAAGTTTACATCGGGCTCAAAGGAAAAGGTACATTTAGGTTTTTGCGGTTGTCTGAACTTTTCACATCAACTACCTCTTCTGATCAATCTCTTATCAGTTTGTTGGCCCGGCAGGGGTAATGATTAGTACATACACCATGATCACATATTCGGGAAAACGTGCATACGATGCACAGAAATTGATGGAATTTATACAATCCCGCGAATGGGGTTTGCTGATTCTTGACGAAGTTCATGTGGTTCCTGCAGAGATGTTTCGTAAAGTATTTACTATTATTGGCACTCATTCAAAATTGGGGCTGACTGCAACGTTGGTCCGCGAAGATAACAAAATTGATAATCTCAACTATTTGATTGGGCCAAAGCTTTACGAGGCAAACTGGATGGAGTTGGCGCGAGGTGGACATATTGCCCGTGTACAGTGTGCACAAGTTTGGTGTGATATGACACCCGAGTTTTTTCGAGAATTTCTTCGGGAAAAGTCAAGGTAGGAGTAAAGCATTTGAGCGGATTGTTTGTACCAGCTATACCATATCTGCGCAACTGCCTTTTAAAACGGTTTCCATTAGAAAACGACAGTTGCTATATACAATGAATCCGCGCAAAGTGCAGGCGTGTCAGTATTTGGTGAATTTCCATGAAGCCATGGGAGATAAGATTATTGTATTTTCAGATAATGTGTTTGCCCTAAAGGTAAGAGTAGCTTAGACTAAATATTTCATAGTATTGCTATTTCTGTGTATCTAAAGGTTCAGAATGCAACCATTACTGTAGCACTATGCCACAAAACTTCACCGACCTTTTATTTACGGTGGAACTTCTCAGAGTGAAAGGTTTCGTGTACTACAGCAATTTCGCTTTAACCCAGCACTAAATACTATTTTTTTGAGTAAAGTCGGAGATACATCAATTGATCTGCCAGAGGCTTCTTGTCTGATTCAAATAAGTTCTCATTATGGAAGCAGACGTCAAGAGGCGCAGAGACTGGGTATGCTGATTGTAACCAAATATAAGGTGTTAATGAGTGGGTCGTTTATAGTCTGAGCCATGATCACTTGTGATGGGCTGATGCTTTATTTTGGTCTAGGGAGAATCTTGCGTGCAAAACGAGGCACGGACACAGGCTACAATGCATATTTTTACACTCTTGTATCAAAAGATACAGAGGAAATGTACTATGCTACAAAACGACAGCAGTTTCTCATTGATCAGGGATATAGTTTTCGAGTATGTGTTTGCTATTCAAGCATATGTGAATTGCCTGAATATCTTGCTAATGCGATATTGATTCCAAACGTTTTTTCCAGATTATCACGCATATTGAAGGTATGGACGATTCTGCAGGTCTTGCATACAGCTCTTTGAAAGATCAGCTCGAGCTTCTTAATACGGTACTCATTTCAACAGAGGCAGACTATGAGCGTGATGTTCATCAGGATGAGCTAGACGATGCATTACAGACATATGAAAGTGAGGAGGAGGCTGAAATTGAGGGAGTTCAATGGATGATGAGAAGTTCTGGAACCATGAAGTCGTTATCAGGAGCAGATTCTATGGCATATCTAGAGTTTAACAGAGGAACGCCCAGCATACTACGTGGAAAGCGTCGACGATTTCGCGAGTAACTTTGCTGTTTAATTATGAACATAGGGCTACTGCAGTATGATGGTATTGATCTTGATTGGTTTCTCTACTATTTGGTACAAATCCATTGTATATATATGGATTTACCAATATTGGCGTTTTCCATTTATTTTCTAGTATTCGTGTTTTATCAAAGCTAGTATTTAGAATTTTCTGCATAAAGCCACAGTTTGCTAGCTTATGGGCTTTAACTACTAATAAAACTGGATAGGCTTGTAATGGGTTGTTAATGTTTTTGCTAAAGTGAAGAACTGTGTTACAGATTACATGCATTGATGGTGTCCAACCAATTGATATTGCACTGCAAAAAAACAGTTTTTTGTCATAATATAGTTGAAGCATTGTTTAATGTTGGATAGGATAGTGTTGAGATCTTGAATGCACATTTTGAGCATTCCATTCGAGATTTTCCGTTCAGCCAGCAACTCATTACATCTAAACCAACCAGATTTTGCTTTAGATTGATCATGTCCAGCCTTCTGCATTAAATATGAATCCATCAGGTTTCTACAACTGTTATTTCCACCACAGAAATTAGTCATACTTGTGATTCAAAGCAGCTCGTCAACATGGTTGTGCTATATTCGTTAATCTACAACCAAACCGTATTATATGCTGGCAAGTACTGTCAATTCATCTAGGATTATAACTAGAAATGACAGTACCAAACAAGTGCATGTGTGATCAATAGAATATACTTTTGGAACACTAATCTGTAAAGCAATTATTTATTCCAAAGGCTATTACAAGATACAGAAAAGTGGTTCATTTTATGTGAATACGGCTTAATTTGCAAGTAGTTTATTTGGCTAAATTTTTCACTGGAGCAAATAGGCAAAAATGAATCAAGTTCGTGCTTCAAGTTTACACTCCCTTTCGCAATCATGGTCAGTTTTGGTTGTTCGTAGTGCCCATCCATCCCCAGAAACCACATATATATGCATTTCAATACCCTAGTAGACCATGCATGAACCTTTCTATGCATCCATTCATCAGACTTTTATAGTATAGTCTTGGATGGATGCATGCATGGAAACAAGTCAGCTTTTCAAAGGATTTGCATGACCAAAATGGGACTATGAGACTTGCTTGGACCTGAAAGTTGTATGTAATGACTTATACAGGAACAAACAGAGCATTTATGATTTTGGCCTTTTCATTTTAGCCCACCCAAGTCGGAAAATTCCGTTAATATGAATCCTTACTATCCATTGATCTTTAGAATAGTAGGAGCAGGTGTATTATATAGGCAGATTTGCTAACATTTCCCTGTTTTTTACTATAGTCTCTTGTGGTTCCCAATAGCGGTCAATTCCAATACATTATTCGTTTGCTTAACACCAACATTGATGGTAAGCGCAAGATTATGTACGCTCTGACTTCGATCAAAGGTATTGGCCGTCGTTATGCCAACTTGGTTCTTAAAAAGGCAGATATTGATCTCAACAAGAGGTAATCATTTTTCAAGTTCAGGAAATGTCACAGTATATTTTGAACCAGTGATATGATAACGATACTGACTATTTTTATGGTATAGAGCTGGTGAGGTTACAAACGACGAGCTTGAGCGTGTCGTTACTATTATGCAGAACCCCCGTCAATACAAGATTCCTGACTGGTTCCTTAACAGACAAAAGGACATCAAGGATGGTAAATACACCCAGGTTATTGCAAACGCCCTTGACAACAAGCTTCGTGAGGATCTTGAACGTCTCAAGAAGATCCGTGCTCATCGTGGTCTCCGTCACTACTGGGGGGTTCGTGTTCGTGGTCAGCACACCAAGACCACTGGCCGTCGTGGACGCACAGTCGGTGTTTCCAAGAAGAAGGGCTAAAATCGTTGATCAGTCTAGCAAGGTAGGCTTGCATTGATTTATTTAGTCTGCATCTTGTTATTTTTCACAAACTATGCCTGCTACGACCATGTTGATGCACAGTGATGAATTTCAAATTTCTTATCTACATTGCCTGAGGCATTTTATGCCAGTGCAGAACATCTGTGATATGAGTGCTATTCAACATGGTTATTGCAGCAGTATGCATGTTTATTGGATCTGATTTTGATGATCAGTACTAATACTAACTTTGAACAAGTTTATTCTAGGCTTTTCAATTGTGTTCCATAAAGCTTGGTACTTTGGCTTTGCAATTTCAATGAATCAAGTTTACTTTTCTTAAACATTGGCTTTATTTATTGCATCTCGCATTGTTTGGATTGCTAGTGGAGCAGAAGGGTGCCCAAATATACCAGTTCCAGAAACAATGACATTTGCACCGGCTTTGGCAGCTAGTCCGATATTGTGTATGTCAATACCACCATCCACTTGGATATCAAGGTTGGGGAATTTAGATCGTAAAGCTGCAACTTTTTCCAAGCATTCAGGCATCATTTTTTGACCGCCGAATCCAGGTTCTAAAGAGAGTGTTAATATAGCTTGATATAGGACTGTTGATTACGCAATAGATTTCCAATCAACTCACCAACAGTCATGATCAGAACTTGATCTAGCCTGGGAATAAGATCAATGATGGTTTCGATTTCAGTTTTTGGCTTGAGGCTGATGCCTACTTTCATTCCAGTTGCTTGAATACGATCGATGAGTTTGGAAGCGTTGTCTAGAATAACGAAACATGATGCATTAGGGCTGAATAGCGATTGAGCCAGATGATTGGAAAACCTTGAGCGATGGAGGATAAAACCAGTAGTCATTTCACTATGCTTACCTGTTGCTTCAATATGAAAAGTGAACAGAGAGGCTCCAGCTGCTGCAAATGAATCAACCCATTGTTCGGGATTGGTTACCATGAGATGGCAATCTGTTTAAAACACATGATATAGAGTTGAGTGTGCAAGTGGAGTCGATTAGTTTTAGCACAATTCAACATTGGTCTTTGCCAGGGCTTTGAAAAAACATTTTAAATGATTGTTTTCTAGACAATCAAGTCAAAGGTAGCGCAGTATATATCAAAGAGTACAAAGTGCATACCAAGAAAGGCGTCTGTATGCTTGCGCAGACACTTGACGATTGGAGCACCTAAAGTCAGATTAGGTACAAAGTGGCCATCCTTGAAGATGATGGATTGGATTAGTATGAAAGTTGGTATGTTGAGCATTGGATGCAAGTATATACTAGAACATGGCAGTCAGTGAACCAAGCTTACCATGACGTCCATGTGTAAGTAGTCGGCACCTGCATCAACCATCCGCTTGGCTTCTGACGCAAGACAGGCAAAGTCACTGGAAAGCATCGAGGGAGCAATCTTGGCTACGGGCATCTTGAACTGTTTGATAATAGGCAAAGCTTTGAAAAACACTTTCGTCATGGACAAGGTTGCAAGAATTGCTGGCCATCCAAGAACTTGTTTGCTTTGTTTCAAAATCGAATCAACTCAATTATTAGCTACTCTGTCGTGTAAAAGGAATCAAAGGATGAATAGTCTATTAGAAAGCAAGTCTTTCAAGCAATCTTATTCAAAACACTAGTCAGTCCACCCCTTGAGCTACAACAAAACTTATTGACAATCCTAACAAAAACAATTGGCTGTTTATTTCAACGACGAGGAGATCCAGATCTCGAGCGGTCACGGCGACGAGGAGGACTAACATTCACAATTTCAAGAGTTAGAAAATTCTCGGTAAAACAGAAAATCATATACTTGAGCTAGCTTACCTGCGATCACGGTCTCTGTCTCTTCTGTCATAATCGCGGTCACGGTCATATCCTCGATCACGGTCACGGTCATACCCACGGTCACGGTCACGACCACGGTCTCCGCGATCATAGCCTCGATCGTAGCTACGATCGTAGCCCCTGTCTCTACGAGGACTAAACACCACGAGTTTAATCAGTAAAAGTGTTTGAGATTCAAGAAAAAGTCGAAAAGGGTTATGATAAAATACCTGCGATCACGACTAAAAATAAGGTTTTGTTAGTCCAGGTTATCAATTCAAATCTGTAAATTAAAACAGGTTGGTGATCCAAGCCATGTCACTTACCCACCACCACCGCTATTGGGACACTCACGAGCCCAGTGGCCTGTTTCTCCACACTATAAGCATGTTAATTCAAATGTTTACCTGGTTTCATTAAAAAAGCATGCAAACATGACTACATCAACCAAAAATACCTTGAAGCAACCATCACTTCGCTCACCACCGCGACGACCACCGGCCTTGGCCCATTCAACGTACATTTTGGCACCATTGAATTCAAACTAGTCATTCCCAAAGCATTGTAATTAGAATCAAGATAAAGGCAATATCATTTCGGTGAAAACAAAAGCTACCTCGGTTTCTTGACCAGCCTTTACAGCTTCCTCGGCATCACGCTTATCCTCATATTCGACAAATCCAAAGCTGACCTAAAACATCGACATTGTATTTGCAAGTTAAACCCAGTAAACTTTTAAAGCAAATGCCACAATATAGAAATAGTACACATACAGATGCTCCGTGTTTGACATCGCAGCTAATCATGCGTAAATGCAATGTATAATAAAAACAAGTCAATTAAAAGAAAGCGGCAAATCAGTTAGTAAGCCATGTGTCAGAAACAGCCATTGTTCTCATCGCATTGACAAGTTTTAAGCCAGTCAGATCAAGATTCTCAAAACCGTATATATATATGGACGACAATGCTCCAAACTGAGTTTTCGCTTGTCAAACAGGAGCTCCAGTTTAAAGTGCATGCCATACATTGCTATCACATCTCAGAGTGACGTAATTAAGATTAGGGCATTATGAATAGCAAAACCTACCGAATGATCTTGCCATACTTGCGGAAAATGTCTTCCAAATCCGAACTGCGAGCGTCTGAGGAAATCATTGCGAGCGTCAGCATACATCAAGAAACAGAGACAAGGGAGAGGGAGAGCGCACACAACGGACACTTGTAGTGACGCAAACCGCCAAGAAGAATATCTGGAGCGGGTCAGCAAAAGAACAATTGGCTGGGGTCAGAGTAGCAACTGCCTGACCAAGTGGAGATATCGAGGTAGGTTCAACCGCAGACAGGGCAATAATGGTCCCAGTCTCTCCCATGCCATCAACATCCATCTTCATTACAACGACAAGAACACAGTGATGCTATCGACAAGAAACTAACGCAGGTGATGGTAGAATAAAGCGAACAGCAATGGGGAGAGCCAATGTAAAAGAATCAGACTCAAATGCTGCACCTGGATGAAGCAGCTCACCATCGACTGGCTAGCAAGACCACTGCTATCCACTACACAGGTCTTTGAAGATGCCATGGATAACTGCAGGTCCTCTTTGGAAACACCCACACCCCTTCACACACATGCACTCAGCGACAAAATCAACAACACCACCTTCGGGAACTCGGCCAATAAAGAGAACTGACATAGTTTTTCTTCGTTGGATTGGAAAACAAAATGCAATAAATTTCATTTTAATCAGCGCTCGGACACCCGGTTAAATCTGCGATTGTATTTGAAGAACCAGCACTGCCATTTCTATTGTCCACGGCGCAAGACTGTTCAAGTCGAACGTTAGTTCAAGTCTGTGATTTACATTCAAAAATCTGCGATCTTATTGCTCAATCTTAGTACCTGCAAAACACAAAAATGTACCAGTACGATAGATAGTGCCATCCCTCTGTAATAAACAGACATAATGCAATAGTTCCTGTCGCATGCGCGCAAATATCTATTGGTTGGGTCAGCCAATAGTCTTGTTAATCTATTGCCTTTTTAGCTTTGGCTGGTGTCCATTTTCATTCATTTTCATTCATTTCACTTACTGATGGTGTTGGACACTGCACTAAACATGGTCCTCCCAGAAAACAACCCTATAAATTCTGTTGCAAAACAAATCCATGACAGAACCAGTGCTGCTACAATCCTGTTTCATAATTATAGTTTATAGTCGTGTCCAATCATTTCTATAAACCTGATAAAAATGTGCAGACCTACTGCCAATTTGATACCCATGAAAAGCATAATGGATGTTGAATAAATTATAGTATATCTAAACTTACGACTGATTAAAACTTTTGTAATCCAATGTAGATGATATAGGTAGTGCTGCCATAATGTTACCATCCTGATTCATGTTACATCAAGAGATTGTTGTATGGGTAAAGATTAACAAATGGTTTCATGGCACTTTCATATTTATCATCTTTTACTTTCAAATATGATGAGGCTTGATTTTACTTTTGTTAGAAAAGCCATAATGGTTGCAATGAGATGGCTGACTGTCACCAAAAATCGAGCAGGAACGATAGAATCAATGCTAGCCATTTAATGTGTCCTATATTAAAAGTGTCGTTTATAATCAAAGGTTGATGTTGGTTTAACGCATTAAATGACTGGTTTTATATAGTTGTGCTTTCCCCTAAACTCCGCTTAAATATCAATACCTCAATCTGAACGCGTTTGATAAAGTCTGGTTATAGTGCCCGTCTAGAATCTATCTTGACTACGAATCAGCATTGGGGAATGACACATTTGCGCATCGACCATGGAATTCATTGAAACACCTTATAATACAAGTATGTCTTCATTACAAATAAAACCTCTGTCAACATCAACTTTGGATATCTCCGACTCGAAGCACCATCCTCAAGCTGGGTATTCCACCTCGCTCTGTTCACAAGCAACGCATATCCATTTGTCCAAAGATATTCCAAAACAAGAAAACAATAGCCGTATAGATCCAATCCATGACGACAACCTTGCTTTATTGATGGTACATAGGTTTCCACATCTCACTTTGACCCAACGATGCCAATTTCTACATCAGTTGTTAAAGTGTTGTGATCCATCAGACATGCAATTCCTAGCAACAGTAATACCTATGTTGCATCGTGACTTTATCACACTACTTCCTCTCAACATTTCTCAAATGATACTCATCTATATCCATCCACGAGATCTAGGCACGTCTGCTCAAGTTTCATGGGCTTGGAATCGAGCTGTTTCTAACAAGAAATTATGGGAGCAGCTTTATGGAATGATTGGCTTACAGTCCATGGTAGATGTATTTTTTCAATCAACCAAAAGCGTCACAGCCAATGCAAAGCGTTTGTCGTTTATGAGTCGCTGGGCAAGCGGAAAGTTCAAGTATAGATCCTTTCAAGCGCATACACTAGGGATCCTGACACTTGCATTTGATGGAAAGTATATCGGAACCGGAAGCACAGATAAAACTTGCAAAATTAGCTCAGTCAGTACAGGTGAGTGTCTACGAACCTTGAAAGGCCATGACGAGGCTGTATTGACCGTACAATTCGACAAAGACAAGGTCAGTCGCGACTAAATCTCGACTACAATCCCATACTGCATACAGATTATGTCTAGAAATATAAATATATATTAACAGTATTACAATTATTTTGATATGAAACAACAGGTATGTACTGGAAGGTGAGAATTGCTTTTGAATCACACAATCTAGTCTAGCTACAATCAATATAGCATGTGTTTCTTTTAAATTAAAATAGCACTATTTGATGAAAATTATATTTAGTGCAGACTCAACAATCAGAATTTGGCTTAATAAAGACGATGGGCCATTACAGCACATTCTAACTGGACATACTGGAGCAGTAACGTGCTTGAAATACGTTGGGAATTGTTTAATTACAGGTTCAGAAGACAAAACTATAAAGATTTGGGACATGGTAAATGTCGGTGTACAACCAGATCCGTCTGATTTACCAGTTGACACCACTACCCTTTACCGCAGAACAAATGATAAGCACAAAGACAAAAATCGCAAGACAGCTATGCATATCATTAAATCACATTCTTCATTCAAAAAATCAGACATTTCACTTTCTGATTGTGGCGTTGCCATGGACCACAATAAAATGACAACGTCGTCGTCCGTTGTAGCATCACAAAAGTTGTCAAAACCCAATGGCATAGTTATGAGTACTGTCGATCGTACAACTCGAGCATCTCAGTCGTCGTGTATAAATATCCGTACTTTATATGGTCACACGGGTGGAATCAAATCATTGGATTTTCATAATGGAATCTTGATTAGTGGAGATCTTCATGGAATTATCAAGTTTTGGCATATTAAAAGGTAGGTAAATTGCCATTATACAGATCGATACATTGTGAGAAAGTATAGTCGTATTAATGCCAGCTTTATGCATAACAACTCCTTGCTATAAAATAGTGGAAACTGTGTAGCAACGTATTTTTTAGATCATGCTTGTCTAGATGCTCCTCTTACATTAATTGACAAACACATGGGCCAATCGCAGATAAAAAACCCACATGCGCGCTCCGACCCCGTATCATCGTTGGTGTTTAACGATTCCAGACTATTGTTTGGAATGCTCTCTGGAATCGTGTACCTCTATGATGTACATAATATTCCATTGGTTTCTAAAATCCAAAGTGTAGGATATGACCAACTTTCAGAATGGGCATCTCATCCTAATACCTTTTTTTTAAACAGAATATACCACTCGCACAAATCAATGCCATTATGCCAGAAAACCTCGGCAGATGCTTCATCACATTTTGAATTTGACTCTCAATCATCTACAGCAAACACATGCATGGTTGAACATGGCGCTTCAAAAATCAGCCCACAACGCCTTAATACAAATAGTCAAAAGGTAGCACAAGGAAAATGGTCTTTGTGTGTACGTGCGGATGACTGGAGATTGATGAGTGCTGGCTCTGAAGGAAAGTGCACTGTTTGGAATCATCGCACTGGTAAAATGATCTACCAACTCAATGCCATCAGCGACGCTGCAGATGACGGACCACGTCAAGACGCAACTTTGAAATTGTCTGCGCCAGTTGGACGACAGGAAAGCCTTGACCAAGAGGCCAAAGCGGCGACTGACAGTCAATCACAGCCTACAGATGTGTGCCAGACATCAACAAATATATCTATAGGACATTCAAAGTCATTAATGGGTAGAGTTCTTACTGGAGTAGCATTTGATGATGGCTGTATTGTCGCTAGCAGCACGGATGGGTCTGTAAAGATATGGGATGCAAAATAAAACAATCGGGTTTGCTGATCATGAAGTTATTTTGACGTACATAATAACCAACGATACATTGACTTTTATCGAGAAACTATATTTCCAACAATCGCGTCTTTTGCAAAGTAGACCCAATGCAGAGTCAAGATTGATGTAATAATTCAGTTACCGCTGTATTCAGCAAGATGTATCATTAAATAATAGTGCCAATACATAAACAGCTAGTCTCATGAAATGATTGATGTCACCACATTTATTGGACAACATTGTGCCCTTTAAACTCGTAAAGTTTACTGGCTTTTGCTCATTTTTGTATAAACTGAGCAAATGTTCACATTACGGTTTCAATAAATCCCATATTTGTCCAATCTCCAACTCTCGTTTCATCCAAGCCGAATATTACAATATTGGGAGATTGGCATAGAAGCAGCTGTTGTATTTCCAAGATATGTAATCTGGGTTCTTGAACTAGAGCCATCCAAGATTCTAGAGTACAAGGTCAAGTTTGACAAGTCAAATCCAATATCTGGATTGTAATGAATGAATCTGGGTTTAAACTTGGTGATCGTACAATACGTGGTTATGCAAAGTGTGGATAATCTCAGTTCAAAATTATAGTCTGACTGTGTGCATCATATAATGAACGTTGTGTTTTGAAGAATCGAGAATGTCTATTGAAGAATTGGGAATGTCAATTTGCAGTAGGAAAGCGTAACGATTATTTGGTCATTGTCTATCCCAAAGCAAAAGGTAATCACTGCAAAATAAATACAAAATAGTCCATTTTGTGAATACAGCTGTGAAATAATCCCTGGTTCATGTGGTAGTATATTTCCAGTAGACTCATTGTCCAGTTTTTGCATCATCCAGCATTTTGCGATGCTCTGCCTTGCGCCTTGACAAAATATCGTATTTAATGAGCTGTAAGGCGGCAAAGCCAACCAGTGCGAATGCTCCCCTAAAGCAAACCCATCCAAAACTGTTAGGCTTAAAGTACTAGAGTATCAATCATGTATATATAGGACGTAATCAAGGCTGATGGATCTGATATTCTAGCTGCTACATCAATAAACAGGCTCACCATCCTATCAAAACTTTGACCAGCGGAGATTTTCTGGTTGAAGTGGGTGGATGAGTCGATCGATATGTCATTGGTAATGTCAACAATGTATGAGTTGGATGAGCATTCGATGTGCTTGGCCTGACAAGGATGACAGTATTCAGGGTGTTCAACTTCAAAGTCACGGGGAAGCAGGTGTTTTCTTCTGCAGCAACTGCAAGCCTGCCAACAGCTTGTTTTTCGCTTGATTTCTTTTTACACTCTCTGTGCAAATGTAAGATTTTTGTATGGTTTCTGGTCGGTTTGACATGATACGTTCCGTCGACTGCTATCGCACTTGTGGATAATTGTATTTCACGGAATGACTATGAGTTTGGTGTTTCTGGAGAATGCTGATTGATTCTACTTGTGGTCACTTGCACATGCTGTCACTGAAGTGGGATCTTCCATTGGTTTAGTTTTGGTGCATTTTTTTGCAAAAATGGGGTTTGAATCCCAACCACAGTGCTAGCCGTTCATTCAGTAATCATACTACTTGGCCCATGGGACTTGTAGATGATGCCGTGTTCCTGTCAAGAATACCAATCATTACTTTTACAAACTGTTGTACAGTCTTGTCGCTGGCTCCTTCTATACTACTCGGCTTGATAAATCTTGCTCACTCTTTCTTTTTATAGGGCTAACCTCACAACCCAGAAGAGACTCGCCTCTGCTGTCCTTAAGTGTGGCAAGCGCAAGGTTTGGCTTGATCCTAGCGAGATCATGGAAATCTCTGCCTCAAACTCTCGTAAGGCTTTCCGTTTTTATGAATCTGGTTGCTATTTCGGCTAGTCTGTTTGAGCTGTTTTTCAATTATACTCATGGTTGGATTGGTTTGCATTGTTTAGGTCAAAGCATTCGCAAACTTATCGATGATGGTTTGATCATCCGCAAGCCTGTTGTAGCTCAGTCCCGTTACCGTGTTCGTGCAATGGCTGCTGCCAAGCGTCTAGGTCGTCACTCTGGTACCGGTAAGCGTCGTGGTACTGCTAATGCCCGTATGCCCACAGCTATCCTCTGGATGCGTCGCATGCGTGTTCTTCGTCGTCTCCTTCGCAAGTACAGGGAGACTGGAAAGATTGACAGGCATTTGTAAGTCGATTGGCTAATTTACAGATCTTTTTTGATCTCCAACATCATCTCATGTGTATTGTCAGTCCTGAACTTGTACTTATGTTTTTTTGGGTTGGTTTTGAATAGGTACCATGAACTGTACACAAAGTCCAAGGGTAATGTCTTTAAGAACAAGCGTGTCTTGATGGAGTACATCCACAAGGCCAAGGCTGAGAATGCTCGTGTCAAAGTTCTTGCGTAAGTTTCTAATAATCACAATTCTAGTCAATTATTGGGTGTCTCAGCTTGATCATGTCTAGCGATTTTAAAATCATTCTAACGCCAATATCTTGCTTTTTTTAACCGATATTAGTGACCAAGCCCAGGCTTATCGCACTAAGACCAAGGCTGCTCGTGAGCGTCGTGCACAACGTGTTGCCGCTAAACGCGAGGCCCTCTTTTCCGATGCTCCTGCACCAGCTGTTGTTGCTGCAGCAGAAAAGGCTAAGAAATGAAGATTTCATGCTGCTTATTGACGAGGCATATATTTCATATCATTTTTTGCAATATAATTTGCTACCCATGAAGGGATTTGAGCCATCACATACTTGTAGTAGTTATGTAAAAGAATATGTACAGATTCTTGGTTTTGGTTAATTAACCTCAACGCGTAGCAACATTTGGCGCGTCCGCCATCTTGAACTTGCAAGTTTAAAGTCGATATTGTAATAGTAGTTTTAGCAGCTAGTTTATGAATATGAAAAAAACCACTTCTAATCAGCCTGTGCCTCCTCGGCCTACTACCAAAGTAATAGCTGCAAGCATAAAAGAAAAACGACCGGCTAGTGGTGGATTATCATCACGAAGTACGGTTTCAGAGCTTCGCTCAATTGGAAAACCCAAGGCTGCAAAAGGAGGTAAACTCCGAGATGCCGAAGATGCCACTGACGAAACAGTAGAGGCAGGTTTAATAGTTTTTAAATTTGGTACTCATGGAATGAGACCTGCTGTTAGGTCCAATGGTTGTTAATTTTTACTCAAGGATTATGCCCCGACATCACCAAAATAGACTAAAGGACCAAAAGAAGGAGATGCGTCTTTATCATGGTTGTATCTTACCCAAGAGAATATTGATGAGCTGAAGGCTTGCGAACCTGATGATGAGTTGGGGTATGTGCAGCTATACTCTCCCAATCAGCTATTTATTTACTATCTATAATATACAATATTTCCCTTGTTTAGAAAGCTGGCACAGATTATTGGTATGCCATTATGGAAGGACGATATACAATGCAGCATCCTAATGTCGTTTTATTATAGTAATTATTAGTATGTATCATGTGTGCAATTTTAAAAATACATAGTATTTGCATTTCAAATCATAAAAACTGAAATTAACTATATTCCAACTTTGTTCATTTGGGTTAAACCATACTCTAGCTTTTCCAAGGAAAACAAGTTTTCTCCTATCCAGATCAGTGTCTTTTTTTCTATCATGAAACTGACCTTGGACAAGTCATTAGGTAGATCAATCAAAAAAGCTTATTTTTCAATGATTCATATTTTAAACCATCTTGTTTGTCCACGTAACATTGCAATAAATATGGCAACTTGGCTTTAGAAAAATCCTTGACTCATACGCAGACACTATCAGAGTTTAAAAAATTGCTGTTTGACAGCTTAGCTGAGCCATCATCACCTGCAATATTGGCCAATAGTACTAATCAAATTGAAGATCCTACCAGCAGTATATTTGAGCCGGCAGAATGCAAACTCATTATTGATTATGCAATGACCACGTAAATAATCCTTGCTTTGCCAATCTAGATTTATTGCCAAGTTCATTTATTTTCAAAATGCATAATACTCACCAACAGCAACCCACATGTTTCTACCTAATTAAAATCATTAGGTTATTTCAGCATTTTAAACTATTTCATTATGTCTTTAATAATGATCAAGAGAAACAAGAGGTCAGCTGGCCAGTAGCTCTTGAAATACCATTTTCAGCCTTGCCATTATCTGATGCAGACACATTTGAGGTGCACGAGGCGGAAAAAGCTGCGCGAGAGCAAACCAAAGCTGGAATATTGGACGTCAAAGGATTGTCGTATACTCGTAAGACTTTAAATATTTTCTTTGTCTGCATCAATACAATGGAGTTTGAGATATAACTGTTATTTTTATACATTCCAGCCGATATTCTTGGGGTTCTTCCACCCGACGAATTAAAGCAAACTGCATTAGAAAATATATCTGAGCTATTGGAAGGTCTATCAGGCGATTTTGATAGAATGCTGTTGGATCAACGCCAGAGATTCTTGAATCAAATATCAAAACTTTCCACAACAAAGGAATAAATGCTTGACAAAAAATATCATTTTATCTGATCATTTCCTTTATTAGGTAGTGTTGCCAAATTAAACAAGAACACTTTGTGGAATTGTGTCATTCATAGAAGGTCCCGTGCCAGTTATAGGCTGAGCAACACTAGAGTGCACGCTTTTAACCTTTCCAGCCATATTGGCTGTAGGCAAATCTTGCATATGGCTGTATTCATCAATCTGGGTAGAAAGAGCAATAATAATAAAAGTTGGATGAGTTGCTGTTTAGCCACAACTGATTTCAAACTATTTGGATTTAGATCGGTAAATTACCTTTTCAAGAAGTGTAGCAGAGTACCCAGGGGAGTAGTAGCGCACAATTTCTTCTGGGTAACATTCGTTAATTATACGAATGTATTCGCCCATTTTAGTTCCAGAAAGTCCATTTGGAAGGGTACCACCTTGCTGAGTAGATGAGCTATAACTGTTTGCAATATCTTGCACGCGCTGTAAACCTCCACATGTAACAAAGGCACGGCGCGCTGCAACATCATGAGGAAGGATTTTTGCAAACTGTCCAGCAACATACTTCAAAACGCTAGGCGGAGTAGAGAGCTGAAGAAGTGGCTCAAGAGCATCCATGTGTAGCGACTTTTCCAAGATACATTTCAAGGCTCTTTTTGTTTTGATTCTAAGATCAGCTCCTGCCTCTTCATTATCCTCGGTAGCCATAGTGAGTACATTCAGAAGCCTGGGCAACACAGCATGGTCAGCAAGAGTTTTGGCATGGTCGGGAGAATGGCGACCTATTTGTCCAAGCGACCAAGCACAGGCAGCCTAAAAAGATTTGGTGTCAGATATACACTGCCATCTTCCATGTGTTTTTTCTTGGTTGAATATATATTTTCACAAAATGATCGACCCATACCTTGATGTGTTCCTCAGATTCAGAAACCAGTGCATTTGAAAGCGGAGGAACGCCTTTGGAAACAATTACCGAAAGAGCCAAAGTCTCAGAAAACGCTGCAATATAGCCAAGGGTCATGATACCAGGAAGACTGGCATTTCCAGATGTTTCGTTGACATAATCAACCACGGCAGCAATTCCTCCAGAGTTGACAATTAGCTGTGCCAACTATTTTATGAGTTGGAATTCAAAATAGATGAGTACGATTTTATCATTTAGCTGACCATAGGCCATTCACCTTGGTTATTGAAGGTGTATATCTCAGATAATAAAACCGCGATTTGATATACAGTACAAACAAGGTGGTGCAGATTTACCTCTGGAGTATGCTTGGCAATTTCGCAGATCAAAGTAGCAGCATTCTTTTTGACATACCCATCGGTATCTTTAAGACAAGTAAGGACATTGGGGAAGATTTCTCCATCTACAACGGTTTCTGCCAGATCTACAGTGTGTTTTGCAATCTGAGATAGCGCTGAGCACACTTGTCGACGCAGTTTGGCATCCGGATTAGACAGTAATGGGGTGATAAACGAAATTGTGTTTGCATCCACCACCGATTGAGCAAGCTGTTTAAATGTATTGTCAACAATCTGCTCACTACAACCACTATCGATCCAGTCAATTTACGTTACCTCTGGAGAATGTTTTGAAATGTCACTCAGTGCTGAAGCTGCAATGCGTCTAAGAGATAGTTCTGGCTCTTGGACACATAAAACCAGTAACGGTATAGCACCTGCATCAACAACAGTCTGCGCGAGTTCTAGAAATTTCATTGCCATTGCAATCGTAGCATAGATAGGATTAGACGATTGTCAATCAATAAAGTATATGGCACTTCAGTTTGTTTTTATAATAAAATAGCTTACCAGAATTATGACGAGCAATATACCCCAATGCCCAAGCTGCAGATTCTTTCACTCCTGGGTCAAATTCTTCAAGACAAGCAACAAGTGCATTCAGAGCACCGGAATCCGTGACAGACTGAGCCAAACCAGCCGAATGTTTAGCAATAGCACGTAAAACAAATGCAGCGGCTTTTTTATAGAAACGCTGGAATGTATAAATGCACCAGTAAACCCATGAGTAAATAGTCAATATCGTGTACAATCTCGGAATAAAAACAAAGCATGATGATTTAAAACAGTATTTCTAAACGCAAGTGACAATAGAGTAGATTGACTACATTTGGTTGCGCTTGTCAAAATAATAGAGTCACTATGGCTATATTGGAGTCTACAATTATGCCAATCACCAAATTATTCTATTGAAATTTAATAATTCAAACCACGTACATTCTGTTCGCTAAGAGAATAAACAAGTTGTGGAAGTATATCAGATTCAACAACTGCCTCAGCAAGCTCCTCGTTGTAATTAGCAAGGCGACCAAGAGCAAGTGCTGCAGCCTGTTGAATTGCCGGAATATTATCGAGGAGAAGAGGCCTCAGCAGCGACATCACCCCAGCACTCTGTAGAGCATCAATATTGCCTTCACGCGACGCCAAGTCGGCAACAGTCTGGACAAATAGCAGTCGCTCTTTTTGGTATTTTTCAAATACTGAAAGTACCACTCTTGCGCTTGTTGCAGGAGTATTGGATGCCATTCACAGGATTATTAAACTATTTCAAAAGTTTAGTTGATTTCGTATACGTCGTTTAGCTGTGAAATGTTGCAAGTTTGAAAATTTTCTTGGTAGAAAGTTATCAAGCTTTTCGAGACATGAGCAATCTCGTGCCATTCAAAGTAACCAAATATGTAAAAGTAGACCTACATTAGAAAGTAGATACCGCAGTAGTGCTACTTTTAATTAATATTGTTTGAGAATGACATTTAGTATATTATTCTTTATTGATCCCTCATTTGTACTTGTATCTGAACTTGTTTACAAGCATATCGAGTTTCCTGCAACAACTCCTTTGTAGTTGCTATTGAAGTTCAATAGTTTCATAAAATAGCTGCTTTTATTGCATTCCATCATTTAATCAAGTGTGTCTTGCAAAGTCATCAGCATTTGATCCATCCAATCATGTGATTCGCTACTCAACAAATATATATGACCAATCCCATTATTTAATTGTTCATTTTGCTTAGTGAGCCTGTGCCAATTCTGAAAAGAACCCAAGAAGCTCTTCCTACAATTATTTATAGAGTGATAGCCGGGTTTAGTTAGTAAATAGTACAGTGAGTAAAGATTGATGCTATTCTATATTAATTTCATACAAATTATAGAAAAGATGCAGTTAAATGTATGGTTTGTGATAAATTACATACCATGGTGAAGTCTAGGCGAACAGACACCTCTGGATAGCATTTTGCAATCAATTCCTCATAGCGACGTAACTGTCGAGTAAACTCTTCCTGTATTCCACGCCATACGACCTGAAGCAATCCCTCCTCTTCAGTAAAATGTTTGTCAACACGCTTGTATAGTGCCTCTAAACCTTTTTTAACCTAATTATATGCGCGTTTGGATTGTCAGTAAAATAGCTTGATGGTTAATACTGAAGATGCTCAAAATAAATCTCCAACGTATACCTCTTTTCCTGGATATTTTCGAATAATATCTTTTACAGCAGATTTGCTGTATTGAATATGATAAGGCACTTCCTCAATCGGACCTGTTTTTAATAATCCTTCGATTCCTTCAAAAAATTCCTAAACATTGGTGGATATACCGGCGGTTCACATTCAATGTTAAATAATATCGCATAATGATTGTAAAAACAATGAATTATGGCGCTTACCAAAAGTTTTCCCAGCGGTTTTCTAATAACAACTTTGCAGTATGCCTCTAAATTAACATCGTAAAGAACTTTGGCTTGCTTTGCAAAATTATCAAGACCAGGCACTTTTCGTGCACGGACTTCAGCATGGAAATGATGCATATTTTCTAAAATAATCATGTTTAAATTCAGTTAATGTTAATCAATGTTGGTGTAAAAGTATCTTGAATAAAGAATTCAGCTAAAACACATTTTTAAACACTTGCCAACATTGAGAATGTGTATGTTCAATGAGTCCTTTTCCTCGCTGTTTGCCTTGGAGTCGTTTCCAGCTTGTTGTGCAACTGCGTCCAATGTTTCAAATATGCTTTTGATAATCCTGGAATATGCTTTATCTACAGTTTTCCTAGCGATCCCATCCCAGTTGGATAGCATAGTTTCCATTCGATCAACAAACCTCTATTATTTAAACAAAATATTATACGTCTTTAGTTGCATTCAATAACGCTATTAAGTAGTTTAAATCTTTGATAAAATTTCATAAAATAATACCGGAAAAGTTTTAACAAAAGGGAGAATGCCACCTCTTTTTCGGAGTGTAACTTTAGTGTCTTCGACTGCTTTGATTTGCTCAATCTAAGATATACACATTAAATAAGTCGCCGTTTGAAAAAAGCAAGTGCATTTATATAGTCTAATGTTATTTTAAGCATGACCATACCACAAATTTTTCAAAGATTGCCGATGTACGCTTTTGGAGATTTTCTAAAAGATTGATTACAAATACATGTGAGGTGTTGGCGTACTCTTTCGTGTAAAATTCAATATGGACCATCATTCCAACGGAAAATGATTGATCATATTTTAAGCCGCTTTCAATTGTGCCTAATAATTGCTCCCGCGTATCTTCAAAGATGCCTTCCATCATTTCTCTATTATTTGTGATATACACATATTTAAATTAGTCATAGTATGGCTATATTTTAGTACATATGACAAGATTAAAATACTCATTTAAAGCAAATGATCGCTCCAAAGCTGTATTTTAATGTTTCACAATACAAAATCACGCACTGGATTCTTTTTTGAGCCTTTGGGTCCTTGACAGGTTCTCTTGGTCTACCAAGGTCTTCTTGCCAAGACTGAAGCGAAACTGATAAAATTGAAGAGGTTGCTTCTGCAGAAATCTGCAGAGTACTTGCAGCATTTGACAACTCGCTGCTTTTAATAATGCTGAAAAAATCAATGATAAAGTTTTGTTCACGAACCATGATGTTAACCATTTTTAATAGTGCATGCCCAACAGCCTGTAGATTTAGTAAATTTATGGGCAGTGTTAGTAAGCAGGTATGGTTTGATAGATCTGTTATACACAGCTGGTAAAATATTAAATCTTTCCTCATCTGGTGTCATGCGTTCTTCTGGGCTCAGATCAAGACTCGCGGAGCTTCCAACCCGCGATGAGTTCTTTAGACTACCAAGTTCGTAGAGTCCTGGCTTGGATGGGGATTCCTTCAACCCATCATCACCTGTAGAGTGCGATCCTGATTGTCCAGAAAAATCAAACGCTTTACCAAGCTTCTTGCGATTAGGCTTCCAGCTTTCGAGTTTTTGCTTGATTCCACCAGAAGGACCATTTCGATCAGATGTATTGCCCAAATTTGATGTGCCTGAACGAATTGCAGACTTGATGGCATTACTTGCAGCTGAAGACACTGATACGCCCTGACCAGAAAACACTATTGCATTGAATAATGAAATTTCCAGACATGTTTAGACTCGATTTTTAAATAGATTGCAAAAACCACAAACTCACAAAAATCCATTTCTTCCTGTGTAATTTTGCGTTGTGTATGCTGGGTCTTCAAAATCTCGATAAACTCTTGTGTTTCGCGCCTATATGGACGAATAATTTCCTTGACATATGCCTTGAAACCACACATGTCAGCATTTTACAACTAGTTGAATAATTTTTCAACCAAATCACTTTTAGCGCAAAGAAATGGTTACCATTTGAAGTTCATGATGTGCACGAGCGTCAATATCTTTAAGCCAGCGCAGTAAATTTTGAAATTTGAATAGTTTTTGCTCAAGACTCTCATGTGCATAAAGCTTCAATGAGCCTTTTTGAGATATACGAGCCTTGTCTTGTAAATAAAAATCTGCCTGTTGTTGAAAAGATATCATAAAGTTGATCATGATTTATATAAAGGTTAGTTTAATTGAAATTTCAAGCCAATTTTGAATATGTTTTGATTCAATGACCAACCAGTTTTGAAAATGTTTCCAGTAAATATCCACACAGTCGTTTTGCAAAATCGTTTGCATATCCCTGTAAAAGTGCTTTTCTTTCTTTAATGACAGCCATGTCACCCATATCTACAGAAATAGATTTTACAAAACAGAATAGTACATATTAAACAATATATACAGATACCAACAGGAAAATGCCGTGTTTTACCTGTAAGCTTTGTATTGATAATGTTCATGAGTTTTTGAACTGCAGACTCGCACTCGCGTACGCCATCTGGACTGTCAAGAGGTTCATTTCGAAGCACCTCTAATGTATATCCTGAAATGCGCAAACTTCCCAATAACTTTTCCACAGAAGTCAACAGACATTGTTGATTTGTGGAAGTCACTTGCATTCCTTTGTTCTGCGTCTCGATTTGGTGGACATCTTGCCCCATTGACTACAAGGAGAGTTTGAGCAGTGTGTTAGTATCATATAGGCTATTAGCGATAAAAATGACATCCATTGGAAAAAGGCACTGACACTTACATCAAGCAAGGATGTATAGTGGGAAAGCCAATCATCAATTTGGGTGAGTTCTGAAAGAGCTTGTTCGATTTCGTTGACGACAATGTTGGCTTGAGATTCACTTTGAATAATATCGTGTACATTGGCCTATTCAAGTGTAGATTGACGGACGGTAGTCAGTTGAATGTCAGTATATTTCTTTTGGATCTCCATTGAGCCAAACAGGTGCTGCATTAAAATTATATCATATATATTTGTCCATATGAATCAGAGAAAACGTACTGCTTCTAATGCCTGCAGTTCTGAAAACAATCGTGCTTCCAAAGCTGCTGCATCGCCGCTTGCTTGCCAATTAAAATCACTTAAAACAAGGCTCAAATCAATTGTAGGTAAAGTTTCTATTGCCGTTACGGCTAGCCAGTTTGAAAATTCAATAATATTATTTAGCGAAATGCCCATGTTTGAAAGTCTAATACAAAAAACGCATTCGACACCAAACCTTCATCATCTCCACTGATTTGAAGCTCCTGACTAGCAGAATCCATCTCAGTCCCAGCTAATTTGACGTGTGTATTGCTCGTTCCAAGACCAATATCGACTGGAACGGATGCTTGTACTTTAAATATCGTATTGAATACAAAGTTTGGAATGAATCATTACAGTTTTCAGTTGATGAATATTCTTTGAAACAAAAAAGTTCAAGCAAGTTATCATTCAATATTCTACATTGTGATCTTATCTACCTTGCATAACCGACTCTCCAATATTAATTAGCTTGGGCATTTTTTTTGTATTTGCTCTACAGAGCTAAAAGTTGAATGTAACGATAACAATCAATGACCAATCTCATTAACCAGATTTATAGAAAAGTTAACAATCGTGTACGCCTAACCTTGATAACCATTTCCAAGAATTGAGTTCTCTGTTGGTTGCTCTCAAATGTCCATCGGTATATTTTCCCCAGATTGACCAGAACTTGGCAGTCCTAGTAATAAATAGTGAGTCGGTGCTTTGTGAATGAGCAATTTCTACCCATAGTGGGTGCACTGCAATTACATACTTCTCCATTTTCTAAAGACTTGAGCTCATCTAGCCCCCATACTTTTATAACGGAAAGACTGCCAAAGCGTTCTTGCTTGAGTTTATATAAGCGTATTTTTGTACCTTTCCGAACTGGGTTGGTCCAGTGAGTTGTCAGCGATAAACATCACGGTGTTCAAAAAGCATGGCGTATCAAAAACAAATAGATTGTAATTGCATTCAAGTCAGTATGTTTGCCCTTGGAATATGGCATTAGGAGATGTTTCAGCCAAAAAACAAGAGTACAAATTTACAGTAATAGTGTACAGGTCAATTACGTAGCTGGTCTATCACTGTACATACCAGATAAGGATATAATGCGACTTTTCCATTTCCCCTTTATCCCTGGTTTTTCATCGTCATCATCGTCGTCATCATTATCATCCTTTGCATCCTTGGAGTCTTTGCTGTCTTTATTCTGAAACGACACTTTAAGTAAATCCTTGACACCACGCACCTCTCGTTCTTCCTCAAATACTCGTGCATGGAAAATGAGCTTTCCGGCGCTACCATCCTGCCCACCGTACCCACCTTCGCTTACATCTTCAAAGAGCTGCTGGATAAGCTGTTTTTTAAGTTGCTCATCCGACATCTGTACTTCATGTATATTCAATTTAAGACGGAGTAAATTGCCAGACTTTGTCGGACCTGAGCCAATTATAGAATAATAATTTTGCAATTGGCAAGATACGCGTTCAAGCTTATCAAGCTATTTTGATACAAAGCAATGTATTATTCTCTAGCAATCTTGATGACATCATTTAAAATGATTTACAGTCGTATTCATGAAACTAAAGTGTCAAAGTATTGACTAAACAGTTAATCTCATGAATGATAATTCCTATTAAACTTGACAGCATTGCTTCCTGTAAACTGTTTGTAGAGTTTGAGAACAGTCGTATCCAATATTTGAATTGCAATAAATGAATCTGGTTTCAAACTCGGTGATCGTACAATGCATGGTTGTATCAAATGTGAGGAAAAGGATAATCCCAGTTTAAAACTAATTTATGTGCATTATATGATGTACGTTGTGTCTATTGAATTGAAAATATCTATTGAACAGTCCGTTTCTAATACAAGTGCACAATGAATATCTAGCCATTGTATATTGCAAAGCAAGAGGTAGTGCCTGAGATACGAGCTCTTCATTTCATGTGAATACGACTAGCAAACTGTCAAATTGCTGGATCGACAATGAGATTTCTCAATAAGCATCACCCACTACAACTAAAACTTTTATGAAACACTAGGTGAGTTGATTTACTTGAGCTGTTTATAGTCAAGATACCGAGTCAAAATCATTGCTTTATCTATCTAGCCGTATATTCCCATCCCGCTTGTAACCAAAACACAGCACTGGTTTGAAGTCGATCCACTATATATTACCAATTCTCCTAAATTAAACAGTTCATCAACTTTCTTTTACTGAAAAGCAGGACCACCTCTGCTAGCTTCCGCCTGGCCACCACTGGAAAAGCCAGTTCCTTCAATATCTAAATCAATGACATCACGTTCCTTGCATTTTACATCACACACGACGCATTTGCACGAAGACTTTGTAAATTTGATGAAACATGGTCTACAAATAGCATGACCACAGTTTTTTAAAACTGTGGTTAAAATAGTTTAATTCTCGATCAGTACAAAGAATCCTATGAGCCACTTTTGCCAATATACCCTTTGGTCTTTACATTGCAAGCAATATACATGATGGACTCACCGACAATTTTTACACCATTCCTAAATGTAGTAAGACAACAGGGACAATGCTTTCCAGGTCGTTCAAGCTTTTTTTCTAAGCCAGCCGAGGTTGAGGATTGCGCGAAAACCACAGGGATAAGCTTTTTGAGGCTAGATTAGTGTAAAAATCAGCCATGATATTTCAGGACTAAATTAGACTAGTATGAGGATCAGATTCAAGAGATTGTCAAATATTGCATACCTGATAGAATGAGGTTCAGATGCGGCGCTGCATTGCGGCTCAACCTTGTCTGCTTTTGGGGCACTTGGAGCAGCTTCAGGGGTAAGTGACGGCTGTATTTTCAAGATAAAGTATACATTCACAGTAAACGCTTTAGTAAGACATCTCGTTTACACAGTAGCAGTTAAATTAAAACTTGGACTTGCCAGCCAAAAATTGGAAAGACCTGGCGTAGGTATGTCGGCATTGCCATTTTTTTTCTGGACAGACGTTGAGTGTGTTTCCAAGTTCTTGAAGTCTTCAATTTGCTTTTTTTGAGTTTCCTCTGCTTTACTAGCATGCTCAGCTTCAATGGACTGCTCAAAGTTTTTTATGTCTTTAGATTGACGAAGTATTTGTTTTTTTTGAGCAAGGATGCTTTCAAATATACATTCCTATAACAAGATTTAGGATTTGCAGTAGAGTTGATAAGAATCAGTATATTACTATAATCCTGAGCAAGTCCGTCCCATTGTAGTCGGAATCACCTTGCAATACAAATGGCCTTTTGCACAACACACTGGCTGCACAGCTGCACGCAAGCACAATAGACAGGCATCGTAGTCTCTCATACTGTCTCTCCCTAATCGCTGCTTTTGAGTACCATAGGTGAGTTTGGATCTCTCTGCACTAGTGAAGAATGCTAGTGCAGTATTGTTTTTCGAATGTCGAGGCATCTTTGAAATATGTTTGTATGTTGATGCTGAAAATAGGGTAGAAAGATTACGGTTAGTGATAAAAGGTATGAGAACGGGAGAGATGAAATATTCATATTTCAACCCAATTCATCATGTTTGAAAACATGATGGTATCGAGTAGACTGCTGTTGAGATTCCAAAAACGTGAATTCTCTATAGCACTGAACGATTGCTTCAGACTAGCGTAGATTCTCACAACACGATGCACTCTAATGGGATGGTGTGACAATTTCTCACTTGTTTCTGTCCTTGTCGCCAACTGTAATGAAATACACTCAGTTTGATATAATCTTTTTAGACCAGTTTATTTCTGAATATACAGATCATGAAGAGACTTGTTAAGCTGAAAAAGACCATTCAGGCTAAACAGTCGATGAGTCGGCATTCTAGAAACATATACAGAAATACACGGTCAGAGTCTTTTAGGAACAAAGTATAATTCAAGGTTACCTTTGATAGCTTCCTTTTACGATCTTGCCATTTTGAACAAGGACATTTCCCAAAATATCCTCTGGATCGCTATTACCAATGATTTAATGATCATTGTTAGTATTGTCACTATTTAGAATATATTTAAGAGGTGATTGGTTTACGATCAGTGTTTGTATAGCTTACCTTACTCTACCCCATGGTGTAAAGACTCGTTCGTCATTAATATTCAAATGACCTTCTTTTTGATAATTTGCTAGAGCTAAATTGCATGACCGTTAAAAAATCGGATGAGTTGATGTCCAAGTTCCTTGGTTCAAACATACATAGTGAGCAAGTCTAGCTACCTTGAGCTGCTTCATCTTTATGAATGTTTTCGGCAAGAAACTTGTGCAATCTGGATTCAAATTGATGATTCGAGGTAAAGTTGAATGGCTTTATACTAGATATGGCACTAGATTCTGTGTTCAAGTGAAGATTCTTTGAAAAGACACTACGATCAACCCAGCCAATGATATCCTCATCGGACAAGGTTGAATGGGCCTGGTTCGGCAAAGTAAATGTCAATGCAACTTTATCCGGATCATTCACATCTGCCACATACAGATTATGACTATAGTTGATACCACATTCGACAGCAGGTCGAATTCTACAGATTCTAGTAGACATTTCTCTGCTAAAAAAGGACTTTAAGCAAAGATTAGCCATCCGAGGAAAAGCATGAGTATGTATCCCAATCATATAGGTTATTTTTAACTGGAAATGGTTCGACTTTGAGTTGATCAGTTTTGACAAGATACAACACGTGATTTATAGATGTCTATTTTGAGCATACAATTTTACCAGACCAATTTTTATTGATTGTGCAATGTCATCACTGGCTGAGCGGATACAGCGAAGAATGGATGAGCAGCAGCAACATGCGAATTCATCTCAAGGTCAAATGATGGCAGGTTCCAGAGATATTAGTTTTTTAAGCGGGGGATCTGAGCTTCAATCCGTTCATGGTGAACCAGTCGGGGAGTATCCTAGTCTGGAAGATATTTATGATGATGACGATGATGGTACAGTAAATGCCTGGCAAGTGGCAGTTCTTTTGATCCCTGTGTTGTCCAAGGCACTTGGTAGACTGAGTACGAGATTTTGTTTGTATGCGAGCTTGTCCCGAGTTTTATTAGTATATAGCTGACCGATGCTATATTTTGGTGTCTCCAAACTTTATTTCGTCACTAGCGATGATACAGCTGGGAAAGCAGATTTTACTCGGACTGGTTTATGCCATGTAGTTTCTGTAGTACTGACTGTATTGGTGGGTGAATCCAGTTTTTCTAGTCGAGATTATTGATGCTATATTTCTAGTGTTAATTTTGCAGAATCGATCAGGATTCATATACAGTAAATCCAACCAAATAGCCAGCCAGTATTGACGACAATCGATCTATACATTCCGAAAGCTATCCAGAACTAGACCTGCTTATGCTTTTTTTAATGGTGCAGCTTTCACACTTCAAGTATTTGCCTTGAAATAAACTGTTTTACTCGACAGACTAAAATATTTTCATTTCATTGGAACGTCGAGCTGTATCGACACTAGAACAGACTGGATTTGGTTTAGCTTATTCCAACTCACGTGACCAGTGTTTGATTGAAATACTTTGTCAAGGGTTGATTATTGGCAATTGATTGCAACGCAGCAATGTGGACACATCCAACAGTGGTCGAAAACACTTCCTTTTGGAAAACTATCAAGGCATGTATCAGAGAGTATATATCTACCGATTCCATTTAGAATTCTACGCAAGAATTCGCTTGCTTTGAATTTTATCATCCCTAGTTATATGGCATGTCGCTGGGCTTACATTGTGTACATGGAATGCTGGATCTGAAGCTAGTTGACAGTCCTGTATCTTGTGTTGCAGTATGGGGCTGTTGAATATCATACATTGAGTTTATCTACTTGTTTGTGATTCAGAAAAACTCAATGAGATAGCATTCGACTCGAACAATCATGTAGCTGTTTGAACGTTGATGGGCTTGGACTGAATATGAATTTTGAGCATGTTGGCGAGTATAAATACTTTTGATGCAAAGTAGCTCTCGAGTACTGCAAATTGGTCTTTAATCTGATGACAGGAAATATGATAAACTGTCCAGCCACATCCATACTTGGTTATATTAACAGTTTATTTTGTAATTCTTTATGCTTCACTCTATTGACATATCTAGGAAAATGATCTTTTTTGGATGCAAAAGTCAAAAGAAAATGAAGCAACGTCAACTATGCTGAAAAGTGTTTGGGCAACCTTACAAAATGTGTATGAGCTATTATGTGATGATTTGTATTACTGAATCCATTCATTTTATACAAGCTAATCCAAGTGACGATTTAGATTTGATACTAAGCAGTCCCCGTATCGGATTGTACTGCGCACTTTTCAAGGAGGAGTGCCTGATCCAAATGGACAGATGGTCGCAGTAGGTTACAATGCATATTTTTACATAAGAGTTGGTTGGATTTAGAACTGATTGGGTCTACATTGGTCCAAAAGCTAACCCTGCCTGCTAGATTAAAAATCTTTCCAATTCTAACTGGCTGCAAAGCACTAATAACGTATTCTTGAATGTTTGGATATATTAGGCAGCAGAGACATTGAAAGAGATTGAGAATGATTGGGCTTGGATAGAAGGTTTGTCATTGTTGTCTAGCATCAGTCGATATTCAATTTTACTATTTGAATAGATGCTTGGTGATGTATGGCTGGTCACATTTTAAATATTGCAGTGGATAAAATGCTAATTTAAGCTATATTTTGAAATATGGTAGAAACTCTTTTGCCTGAAATGAAACAGCTTGAAGATAAAGGGGACAAGGCAGCCTATGCTCTAACTAAATTTACATCCATTGTACAGAGTCAAGGTATCTTGCTGCTGTGAAAATCATGGGTGTAGTCAAATGTAGTTACTGATTGGTTTTGATGATCAAATCGTAGATGCAGATACGGATGAAAAATCATCAGACGCAAAGTTTCGAGCAGCTGCGAGATCATGGAGACAATTGTTTCGGATGGAAGAGTCTGAGCGACTTGTTAGTTGTATGTTTTGACTGACTACTTGATGAAATTTGCTGAATCTCAAGACTCGATATTAATACCATTGCCATTTAGTTTATTCTTGTTCGTATCACAGAAAACTAATGAATCAAGGCTGGATGTATGTGTCGCTGTCATATTGCTGCTTTTATTCTTTTGTACTCGGAACAGAGACCAAGGTGGTTATCGAGCTTAAAGACATTCAAGAGCTGTCAAAGGAAAAGTCCAAACGAGGAATGATTTCTGACTCAATTAGGATTGTCACCCGTAACAAAACAGAGGTATACATTTAGAATGATTTGGGTTTTGAATCTGCCGCTATTTTAAAATGTAAATACAGGCTATGAACTAACTATTTTGCACTGTCAAATCCTTGTTGCATTATTAGCACTTTTTTTCAAATCTTTTTTTTCGCGACGAAACTTTTGAATTGCTTGAATATCTCACGAATCTGGCTTTGCAGAGATTGCTTAAAGCCATCAGCACAGAACCTGCTCCCGGTCTTTCTTTGAAAAATACAGAGCATACACAGGATATTATTACTTCTCCCGCAACAATACTGGGTCTTGTACAAAAAGGCAATCTCTCAATACCATTAAAGCTGGCATTTGAGCTTCAAAAAAAAAACGCCAAATTTCAATGGCTGTTTAATTTACCAAGCACAGAGACTATATTTGAAGACATTGACGTAGCATGCTCGATATCTGGGACAGATATCAATTTCAATGGCAGACTTTATCTTTCTGACACATTCTTGTGTTTCTTGTCTACCGCCAAATATCAATGCCAGCTGGCATTGCCTTTTTTTTCAATCATGCGCGTTGAGCGAATCAATGCTTTGGCGTCCGCCACCATCGCGATTACAGTTCGGCATCAATTAAAGTTGCTATTTCAGCTTGTAGGAGGACAACCGTTGGCTGATAAATTTTGTGCTACTCTCAAAGATCGCTTAGAGTCACACGTCGAAGAAATGAAGCGCCTAAAGCCATTTTTGACTACATGCCCATCTGAAGATTTGATTGCAGGAAAGGATACTAATGTTGGCGGACTTGGTGTCAAGTACGGCTATGTTGATTCCAAAAAGTAGGTGGTGTAATGTATTTTTTTGGAAAATGCAAAGTTCCATTGTTTTTTAATTTGAGTGACTAAAATCTATGTTTGATGACTGTTATATTGCTGCCATTTAGGGCGGTAGAAAAGAGCAAACTGAGATATTGGATTTCATATTTTAAAGGTAAACTTTTGTTTTTGGCATGAAACATTGATATTTGCGATCCTGTTGATTGTTTTGTGGTTTAATTTGAATATTTGGTTTGTAATCTAATATGTTGTCATTATCTAGATTTTGGACGAAATTTGACTCTTGTTCGTCTTCCAACATTTATCAAATTGGTTCGCATTGGTCTCCCAAATACTCTTCGAGGAGAACTTTGGGAGCTGTGCAGCGGTGCAATGTACAAACGGTCTGTGTTTTGTATATTGTCTTGCATATGTTTTTATTAGTTTTTAACGTACATTTGTTATAGATTTATAAACGACGGCTACTATGAGAAACTACATATTGAACATGGTGGTCAGGTTTCACTTTCTACTGAGGAGATTGAAAAAGATCTAAACAGGTCAGTCTGTTTTTCAAACGTATCTTGACTTGAATTTTATCTAACCACGGATTTTTGTAAATCACCTGTAGGAGTCTTCCAGAATATAGTGGATACCAAACACCAGAGGGAATTGATCGTCTTCGTCGGGTTCTCTATGTAAATCTTGCAAATATTTTTTGACCATTTCATTACTGCTACTTGGATGAAAATATACCAATGCATCTTTGTATTTTAATTTGATTTTGTTAGGCATTTTCTTACCACGAGCCCGAGATTGGTTACTGTCAGGCCATGAATATTGTTGTAAGCGTACTATTGATTTATTTGACAGAGGAGCAAGCCTTTTGGATTCTGACAGTTCTATGTGAAAGAATGCTTCCCGGATACTACACGTATGTACACTGACCATGAATGTACTTTGATTTAAACAACTTTAGTTTTTTGAAATGATATGTATGTTTTAACTATTGTTTTTGGTCATTCAGTGTCAATATGGTTGGAGCAGTAATTGACAACCATGTGTTTGAGACTCTGGTGAGTTCAAGATGCATCGCTTATTAACCACTCTCTTTGCAAAAAATAGAATTTAAATGTGTTGTATATCACTTGTATCTGGTATCCAGGTGCATCGCTTCATGCCTGTTTTAGGTGATCATATCAAAAAATATGAGATTCAACTTTCTGTTGCCTGTTTACCGTGGTTTTTGAGTCTGTTTATCAATTCCTTACCGTTGCCATATTCTTTACGAATTATGGACTGTTTCTTCATGGAGGGGGCCAAGGTATGCTAGCATTACTTTTGAATTTTATTGAGCCATCCTCATTGCCTTTTTTATTATATGGGCTGACATTATACCGTTACTCAATTTAGGTGCTTTTTCAAGTTGGGTCAGTGTATTTTCTTATTTCTTTGGCTATAATTGAAAAGTTTTATTTGGACATTTGATTTTTAAAACTAATCATCGATTTTGCTGATTGCTTTGATTATTAGTCTGGCTATTTTGAAAATCAACGGAGACGCCATTTTAAACATTAAAGATGATGGTGAACTTATGTAAGTATTGCTCAAGTTTGTTTGTGCACCTATTCGAGTTTAACAATATGTACATATTTGACCGTGCTTTGATAGGAATGTTCTTAAAGAATATTTCAGTAATCTTGACGATATTCTTCAAATGGAGGGACAAAATGTGCGACCAACCACAAAGTTCAATCAATTGATGCTCACTGCATATCGTGAGTTTCAAAATGTGACGAACGATATGGTGGTAGATTTGCGCAAAACACATCAGCTTAAAGTTATTCAAAATATGGACATGTATGCAAAACGAAGTGTTGTACGTAATCTTACATCCACTTCCAAGTTTTCCAAAGACGAACTTCTTTTTCTATGCGACCAATTTTACACTGCCCAATTTTATGAAGCCAGATCTGCTAAGCTGCATCCAGATCGACTGGACTTTCCTCAGTTTAAACGTCTTATTTCCAAGATTGCTATGTGGGCCAACACAGATTCTGACCAGGATGATCAGTTGGCACGTAATGGAAATGATTCTTCCAAGAAATCTGTTGTGGGCTCTGATTTCATCGAGCGTCTGTTTGCTAAAGTCTTTGATACCAATGCAGATGGCTTGGTTGATTTGCAGGATATTGTGAGTGGTTTGGCAAAGCTAATTCATAGTAGTCCCGGCACGTGGCTCGAGATTATTTTTGATACGCATGATGGAGACAGCGATGGTCTGCTTACACGTGAGGAGACTATCCATGTATCAGAGACGTTACTTTTTCTTACCAGACAATTGAGCGGCGATGAGCATCTTGGCTCTGTTTCATCGTTTCTTAATCGATCGTTTGCTGCTGGCGAAGCTGAGAATACTTCTGGCACAGATCTGAATACAGTCATTGATGTTTCCAAAAAACAACCCGTTTCAGAAACATTCAGTCTTAAAAAAAGTACATTGGCTGCAGTGGTTTCTGAAGACAAGTTTCTAAAGTTTCTCATTGATGAAACACTATCTACCCAATTTATGCTTTATAATACAAGCACGGGTGTAAAACAAAAAGTCTTGGCACCCCCGCCTATGCAAGAAATCAGCGAGTCGCTGTGGTCAGGCGGATTCAAGTGGGCATCAGGCAAAATGGCAGGTAAAAAGGAGCCTGTAGGTGTAGTGGAGACGGAAGTACCTGCAGCGATCGATGCCATGTCCGAGTTGGCACTACCTGCTGACGACAAGACTGATGGCCAAATAAAGCTTGACACGATCAAACTCGCTGATGCTTTTGACGAGGATGCGGATTATGACTGTGCTTTACTTGAAGAGGGTAAGATTTGCCGTGTTTGATTCGCTTGTTGCAAGGTTATTGACCTTGCTGATTCGAACCTAACTCATTTGACTGTACTATTAATATATTAGTGGATACGTTGCTGAGAGAAGAGCTGTTTAATCCAAATCCGACAGAATTGGCTACTTGATTTGCTATTTGAACTAAGCTATATTACAGCCGTATTCACGTAAAACGGAGTACTAAATAAAGTGCCAAAATACATAATAAATAGCCAATCTCATGAAATGATGGATGCCAGTTACTAGACAAAATTATGTTTTCTGAATTCCTTGACAAAGTTACAGATTCACTGATTAGGTATGGTTCGCCAACCGTTTAACAGCAATGTTGTGAGGTATAGAGCTTTATATTGTTCATTCTTGGACTGCTAAAATTACTTTGACAAAAGATGGTCTTGTATGGCGTGAGATTTCATTCCAGATACTTAGAAAGAATTGAGAATGTCTATTCAAGTCAATTTCTAATAGGAGACGCAACACATATTTAAGCATTGTTTATTCTGAAGTAAAATAGAGGCCATCGCTGCAAGATAAGTACAGAAATACTCTATTTTACGTGAATATGGCTGTAAAATTTCGACTTTATCACATGCGAAACTTTCGAGGTCGAGTATGAGCACGCTCCCACAGCTCGACATTTGTGGCTCTTCTTAATTGTCCAGATTGGTCTCGCACAATGAAAGAAGGATTGGGTTTGCTAGTATCAGCCACCATAAACTTGTATCGATTCTTCAAGCGATCGTTGCGGTTTATAATAAGCGACTTTACTTCTGCTGGTGGATTGATGATATTGGGGGCATTTAAATCAAGTTTCATTGAATTGTTGCTGTAGGGTTGCTTCTGAAGTAGTTTGGCGGCGTCCTAAAACATGTAAATCAAAAAATAGACTATTAGTGATTAGATGCGGTATTTTCTACTAAACACAAGCCAATTAATTTTATTCACAATCGGTATAGTAATAACCAGCTGTGCAACGCAGAGTGTGTCTACAATATATTATAGTTTTGTTTACCTCGGGTGTAACGGAGACTTCTTCGTCCAACAGACGAATGTATTGTGACATGGATCCACCAAAGTTATATTTTAGAGGCTCTGATAGTTTGGATGGATGATCCTTTTTGTATTCAATTGTTCGCGATCCCAGTAGTCGCTCCATTCCGTTGGTAAATTCAATTTGTGGTGGAGATCCCTAAATAAACACATTTTCATTGGGTTGTTTGATCAATATTGAGTGTAATGGAATGGCCAAGCCGTGTAAACCAACATTTATACAATTATGGATGCAATCTACCTCTTTTTGTAATTTCCCTTCAAGAGCTTTCAAGCGAAGAATGGCTTGCACACGAACAATAGCAATGCCAAATTGTTCTGCGAGTCGACGAGGAGTCCAATAGGCTTGATCTTCAAGAAATAAAGCATAGATGGCTTTTCTGGTTTTATCTGACAATGGAGGATCTGGCTTAAAGTATGGATTCATTGGAAATGGCTATTGTGTCAACCAGTAAAATCATTTGTTAGCAAGATTAAATAACAATCAGGCCTGATCATAGTCTCTATAAATTATACAAAGATCATTGATACCTGATTAGGCAAGGCAAAGTTTCGCATAGAAGGCATCAAAAACTTGTCATGAGCTCGATTGCGAAGTGGAAAGCGAGCATGCCAATGCTCTTCCTCTGTTTTTTTACGAGGAGTTTTTTTGATAGCTTCAGCCTTTGTTTCTATATCAATGGACTCGGTTTCTAATGCATTTCTCTCAGCAGCCTCTGCGACTGGTTGAGATGTGTCATCTTTAACGGTGGAATAGTTGCGAGTTTTGAACTCGGTTGATCTGATTGCAGAAACTGGAGCTGTATAATAAACAGTAGATATATATCTGAATGGCAGGGTCGATAGCGGGCCCAGAGGCTTTAAAGTAAACAGCTTCATGGCGACAGCAATAACGAGATTAGTGATTGCAAAACGCCAATTCGATTATAAAAATCAAATCCGTTTTTTTGGTGTCCAGCCATGATATGGATGGCGATCAGACTCTAAATTATGGGGTCTCTTTGGCGAGTGGTTTTCGTTTATTCGACACTTTACACATTTATCTATGGCAGATCAGGATAGGTCTGGCTCACCCCCGCCAGGAAAAGACTTGCAGGCTTCTGGAATTACTGCTCACACTCAGGTTTCTGATAGGCTTGTTGCTCACTACCTGAATCAACGAGGTGCCAATATTCGCTTGACTTGACATTGTTTTGCTTCAATTCTCCTGTTAGATTCTCGCTGCTATTGTCCGTAAAACCCTTCAGAATGACTTATCTTGCATGTTGTTTTGTTTAGGATTTCGTCAGGCGGAGGCAAGTCTTCGATCTGAAGCAAAAATTAAAGGTGTACAGGATTTGCCAACAGATGTCAAAGTAGACGAGGTTTCTATTCCAAATTTCATTCTGTTTTACAACGAAGCAGAAGCAAACAATCCACTTGCATATGAGCAGAGCTATACTCGGCTACGTAAATGGATCGACGATTCTATTGATGTTTACAAGGTAAAATCAGGATACGGTGGTTTTGCAATACCGTTTTACGCCGTGGAGTGTCGTAAACACTCGGATCTTGATGTTTAAAGGGTTTTGCTACTATACAATTGTATATGTAGCGTGTTATACTTGCTAGTTTACTAATATTCATGATTTTACGCACATATAGCTTGAACTTCGAGTAATTCTTTTCCCCATTTTTGTCCATGCATATCTGGATCTAGTTGAAAAAGACTTGCCAGATCAAGGTAATCATTCGGTCTCTTGTGTATGATATTTGATACATAATTTAGAAACATAACCTGATTTTGACTCATGTCTCTAACAAATCCCATTATATTGCGGTTGAATGGAATCTGGATCTAATCTATTAGCAAAGCACTTTTTCGAAACATGTCGAATTGATCATTTGGAAAATCACAGTCCAGATATTTTGCGCCTTGGCGGTATTCAAGATGCACAGCATATTTCTGAAAGCGACTTTGTTCAAAACTTTCGTCAAAACAAGTATGGCGTAAAGATGAGCAAATATGCGTTTGAGCTTTTGCTATGTTTTCTTCAAGATAACAAGTTCATGTTGCTTCTGCGTATAACGAATCAGTATGTATCGATTCAAGGTGAGTTTATCGCTATGCATTCATGCACCTTTGGTGCTTTACCATGCCGCATGCTTGAATATCAGTGCAGGAAATCAATATTAAGCGTCACCTATTTCTGTATCAATAGCTGTATCGGACAAGTCTGTCCATAATGTGGACGATATTGATCCAGATGATGGCGCAGGACTTATTGGACAGTATATATCTCAGCTTCAAAGCTTTAATCGCGAACCATTATTACTGGGCCGACTCCCGCCTGATGTTCAGTTTTTGGGCGACGTTGAAAAAGCAATTGCATTACAGGTATGTTGGTTTGATCAAAATAATGTGAGCCTGATAATGCTTAATACAATATTTGAAGCTAATCCAAAAACCCATTTTTAACGAGTGTATAGCGGGTTGAGGATACCGATGAACTGAAACAGCAGATTGATGCTACATTGAAGGCCACAACTGAGCCGGATGCACCTTCTCGAGAAAATGTCCCACTTCCTCCTAGGTTTGCTCACCTGTCTTGATGGCAATTTTGCCAAAGTGAAAAATATTTGAGATGACCAACGTATTCCATTCTAAGTAACATGAATTGGTCTATATTTCCCGCATAATGGTATAGGCGTCGATTTGAAATTCAAGAGGAAATGGATGCACTTCGAGATATTTGCAAGCAGGTCAGATGCAGTCCTAGTGCGCTGCCTTCCATATGTTGTTACACATTTCACAATGGATACGGCGGGTGAGTTTATGTGTATTCTATAAACACCATTAGCGGGTTTCAGTTAATTTATCTTTTTATAACAATTGTAAATGACTACATTTTAAAATGCCATAGCATCAATACACTACGCGCATCTCCATCAGCAGAGTTTCTAGCGGCAGGATTCAACGATTCGTTTATTAAACTATGGTCTCCGAAGGAGGAAGAGCAATCTCGTCGTCGCCATGCCAATCGAAATTCTAAAGGTAGGTCTATTGCTGTGTTTATTGAGTATCTAGGAGCGAATTCCGTTGACATTATTTAAGCTGGCACAGATCCCATTCGTCCATCAACAAATCTAATTGGACACTCTGGTCCTGTCTTTGGTTTGGATTTTAACAGAAGTAGCCAATTTTTACTTTCTTCATCTGAAGACAAGACAAGTGAGTGATGCTATGCTAAAGTGGGCTGTTTTAATAGTTTTATAGACTGACCAGTCTGTTTTGAATTGCATTATTTGAACTAGTTCGACTCTGGAGTACTCACACCAAGACAAATCTTGTCGTATTCAAGGGTCATAATTATCCAGTTTTTGATGTTTGCTTTGGACCTTACGATGTATATTTTGCAAGTGCCTCACATGATCGCACTGCTCGGCTATGGAGCTGTGATCACTTGTTTCCTTTACGTGTATTTGTTGGCCACCTTTCAGATGTTGATGTAATTATTTTAAACTATAAGTGTGTTGTCGAGTTTTAGATTGATACTTATGTATAGATTTACGTGTGTGTATGTTGCTGAATAGACTGTGAGATTTCATCCCAATTCGAATTACCTTTTGACTGGATCGGCTGATCGAACGTGTCGACTATGGGATGTCCAAAAAGGTTCTTGTGTGCGAATTTTTTCAAAACATCAAGGAGCAGTTTCAGCTGTTGCCATCTCACCTGATGGGCGTACTATGGCTTCTGGAGGTATATTGAGTTGAACACTAAAGATTTACGATGTAGTCTTATTGCTCATGTACTAGATGCTAATTTAAACTAATTCTAATATAACCAACCTTTGGTATATTACTGGAAACATGGGTTTGCTAGGCGATGACAAGACGATTCGACTTTGGGATTTAGGATCGGGTCGACGCATTAAAAGTATGCATGGCCATAATAGTTTTATTAGCTCGTTGGAATTCAGCCAAGATGGCAGTCTTCTTGCATCTGGGGGTATAGACGATTCTGTACGACTTTGGGATGTAAAACGTGCTGACACACACGAAATTAAAATGGACTCTCAGATTAGTGATCAACCATCAGATGGTGCAAGGTAAAGCCAGTATCTGTTACTGATCTTATTGTTTTATCCCGTTCATATAGCTATGCTAATATGTGCGTATTGGTTCGTGAACAATGATTGATTTACATATTTGACTGTCATGTTTCTTGCTCAGATCCGACCATATTGCTGCATATCCCACAAAGCGAACGCCCGTTTATTCTGTCCAGTTTACAAAACGAAACGTATTAATGGCTTTGGGGGTATTCAACTCACAATTATAAAGAATCCAAATTTTGCCAGATTGGTTTAAATTTTGAATAAACTATTGGTGTATTTGACTGGCTGTGGTATTAGTGATTGTCTACCGAGTCCATTTTGAAACTGATACTCAGTGAACCATAGTCATGAGCAAAACTTTAAGAATCTGCAGGTGTTCATCCGCACCATCCACTAGGGCTCGATCTGTTTGACCTAGCAATACAGCTACTTTACTTTTGTGTCGTTCTTTCAAATGAGGATCTTCTGCAATCAGATTCGATAGTTGCTGGATAAAGGCTGTGCCAGAATATCCCATGCGTATTGTTTGCTTGAGTTCAGCTTCAACATTTTCGACTTTACCAGAGGACCATGCCTGTATAATGCCAGCCATTACTGAATCAGGAATGATCTATTTTAAAATCAGGAGGTTGAGATGCAAATAAAATAACAATAACCAACACAAGGATTAGATCCAACACAGTCACAAAATTCAACAAGTAGATTACATGCAATGTTTTGACAAATCCAATACATAAAGGAGTTCAATCCTAGTGCAACAGAAAATGATATTCAGCTTACTCCAGAAATATCTGCTACTAAACTTTTAGTGACTGTAGAGCCTATGCTGACTTTCTTGATGCTTTGAAGAAGTGTGATGGCTTTGCGAAGATCGCCAGCGCAAGATGTAGCTAGAAAATCCAGCGCCTAAATATGTGTTCAATGCAAACATAAAAATATAGAGTATTAGAATTTGACAATTTCTAATGGTTTAAAGTTTGATATCTACAGCCACATTCGCGTAAAATGAAACACTAGATAAGAGTGCCAAAATACGTAATAGACAGTAGTTTCATGAAATGGTTGGTGCCAGTTTACTAGACAGCGTTTCCCCTCAAAACTTTTTGATAGAGTTACTGATCTTCATGCTCATTTTCGTACAAGAAACTGAATGAGCGTTCACATTACAGTTTCAGTAAGTCGCACATTTTTGACATTTGTCAATATCCAACTCTCCAAACTGAAGGCTACAATACTGGAGATTGACATGAAAACAACAGTTGCATTTTTGAGACATGAAATACATATAGATTGGTAAAATACATACTCCAGGAGCAAATGACAGCTTTTCATTGCTACAAATAAGCTCCAAACGTTCAATGACAATAGGCATAGGTATGGGTTTGAAGCGCAATTTAGCACATCTCGAAGCAAGTGGATCGATGATTCTATGTAGTTACAATTTTCAAAAAATATCATATTCAGAGTTTTGTTGAGAGTGTTAAAAATGATAGTTTTTGAAATTTCCAGATCAGCTTAAAAGTTGCTTATTGGCAGCCATAGTTACTATGACAAGCATCTTACCGGCTAACATAGTTACAAATTAAACAAAATCGAGTAATTTTGGAGTAATTTTCCATGATACGACGCAACGCAGATTGAGCATCAGTAGTCAGCGAATCTGCTTCATCCAATACAATAATTTTGTATGGAGGACTAAAAAACAGAATTTAAATATCCAGAATTAGTCAAATATAAAGTAGCATTTAAAATAAAAGTTGTCGCTATTAACAAGCAGCTTACGCATTAGAATGAGCAGCACTGACGGTGATTTTTGCAAAGTTTTTGACTTTTTCTCGAATGACGTCGATACCTCGTTCATCAGAAGCATTGAGTTCCAACAAACGTCCTTTAAGGCCATTTGCACTGATTCCAGAAAAATAGAATGAACAGACACATAACGACAATACCAAAAGGTTAGCAACTCTGTGAGATCAAAGTAAAGACAGTAAGGCAGATCGGAGCCATTAAAAAATTACCCATAAAGCTGACGAGCAAGAGCCAGAATGATGGAAGTTTTTCCAGTTCCAGGAGGACCATATAGCAGCAGATGAGGCAGCTTCAACAGATTGCATGGAAATAAGTGTCCAGAAATTGAAGACAAACACAGAACAACTTGATATAAATTACATTTTGGGTCTGTATGGTATTTGAAAGAACAGCAACGACCTCGTTCTGTCCACTGATTTCAGACAGTGTTTTTGGACGGTATCGCTCAGTCCAAGGAGAGCGATCGACGAGATCGGACATTGGCAGTTGAATGAAATTGAATGAGTTTGAATGAGTTTGAATGAATCAAGTCACGAGAAATGAATTTGAATGAATCAAGTCACGAGAAATGAATTTGAATGAATCAAGTCACGAGAACTCAACTGCTGAAATCAAACGTCAAGTTCATCCATTACAGTCTTATACACGATGGTACGGTTGTTGAAGCTGCTGTCGCTGTCAATGGTTATTACTAACCATTTCATTTTATATATTTATTAGCTAAGCTCTTCTTTACAGTCTAGTGCACTTCCGCCAGTTCCTACTAAAGCAACTACTGATACTACCACCAAGGCTACTGAAACCATTCATACAACTACTGGAACTGTTAATAAATCCACTGATACATTCAATGATGCTTCTACTCCCGAGAGATTTCAACCCGTATCACCGCATCTGTCATCATCCTTCCGCCATGCTGAAGCAGACTCTGATGTCAAAGAAGTCGACTTTATGTCGCAAGACTCTCTTATGAATATTGTCCAAAAAATAATGTATCTTTGTGAAGATCAGGATGACGGAAAGATTCTAGATATTCCCACTTCTCAATGGCTGCCTGACCTCGTTGTTTCTGTTGGTCCGAAAAATTGGCCCAATATCGTGAAGCTGTTGCCTGAACATATACAAACTTTAGCAGATACAATATCTCAGCCTGATTATTTACTTCATAATTCTATTCTAGAACATAGCAATCATGATCTCAATACTCGAGACTTTGCAGGAGATTTCGGACACGAACCTCGCAGAGATTCAAGCGCGATTTTTCTAGCTGGCCAAAGTACTCCATCAAACATTACTAAACACAATTATAGCAATAGAAACAGCCCTTTGATGGATGCTGAACTTATGTCTTTTAGTCCTCCTAAAAACTTGCATGCTTCTCCAAATCATACAGTTTCTACAGCCACTACGTCCATACATAATACTATGAATCCGTTTTCTCCAGCTGGCCTCGACAAATTTTCTGGTCCTGTACATATGAGTAAATCTGCAATCACCAGCACTCCTGTGGTTTCAAAAGTCGATCTCTTTTCTTTAAAACCTTTAGCATTTGAGCGTGCACCTGTCCTGTCGTTTCAACAATCTGCTTCATTGCTGTCATCCACCCCTGTTTCATCAGCTGTTAAAGCATCTATGTCTAGCTCGAGCAAACATTCATTTAGTCAAGATCCTCCAAAATGGGAGCTTCCATCTAATCCATCATCCTATATTGGAAACCGTGCTTCATCGGCCACTAAAGTACTCTCTAGACGAATACCCACTTCCACAAATATAGCCATGACTCCAAATAGGAGTTGTGTTTCTTTAAGTGCTATTGATCAAACTGAGCCAGATCAGCAACAAAAATCACAGTCTGATTGGATGGTTGGTCATGAGTCGCCTGATACGTATGCAGATATTTTCAAAGAATCAGATTCTGTTTCGTTTGAGGATGACAATTCGGGTGAAATCGACATCCTTGGAATAACTGGTCTTAGTCAGATTTGTGACGAATCGGGTGCGCCTGGTGGTCTTGTTGGAAGCGTCACTGGCTCGATTGGTGAACCAGATACTAGTTTTGCTTCTATAGAGTCTCCTACCAACAGTTCCGCTTTTCGACGCCTTCAGCGCAATTTCGATAGTACATGCAACGATTTACGCAAGCAAGAAGAGCATAATAGAGATTTACAGTCAGATTTAAATGCGGCGAAACAGTCGCTTCAGTCGCAGAATTGCGAGTTGATCACTAACAAAAACGAAATCGAGCGACTTCATGAGGAACTGATAAAGGTGGATACTTTTATCCAGCAATAGGCTGCTGCATTGGATTTAGCATATTTGTTTAGCTAATTCGTATTTTTTAAATTTGATTATAGGCTCGACTAAAAATTGATGAGCTTTCAGCTTTGGAAGTCAAATATAATGATGTATTGACTAAATTTGAAAAAGAAAAGGCTAGATCAGAAGAAATGTCTGATTCTTTTTATCAAAAGCTAATGGACAAACAGGAAAAGTTTAATGATTTGCAAAACAATTTTAAAAACCAAGCTTCTGTAAATTTCAAGGTAGTTTCAGTGATTACATGCTAGAGTTGTTGCTTCCAATCTTTAAATTACTAACTTGATGGTTTTAACCTATAAAGCTTCAAGAAAAAACCAAAGCTCTAGAGAGTCAATTGACTATCTTGTCTGCAGAAACTACTGCGTTTCAACAAGAGTATGGTGTATATCATAACAAATATCACGAAGAATATGACCTTCGCGTCCGGCTAGAGGAAGAGGTGTCCAATTTAACTATGGAACTACAAAAGTCCAAATCTCGTTTTAAAGACTCCCATGACTCTAATACTAGCCGTAATACAACCACTCTTGCTACTGAGCTGCTTTTCCAATCAAAATATGTTAGTCAGCAGGTAGCATCTACTCAAACATTGCCTACAGCCGAGGATGAAACATTATGCATGCTACAGGAACACCTTCGAACATTAGCTGACGAAATGGTTACCATTGAGAGTCAAAAGGTATATATTTTGTTTTGCATAGATGTGTTTGTACCATAAAGGTATAGTTTTTGGTTAGTACTTGTATTGATCTATTTTATCTATAGGTTTCATTTAGATTGGAAATGGATCAGGTTCGGGAAAGTGCCAGAGAGACACGTCGTGTTCTACACCAATGTACCAATGTAGATGCCGAGATGGAACGTCGCATGCAATCTCTTTGCGAAGATCTAGCATGTGTTAAGGAGGCTACTAAAGTGGTTAAACAGAGTAAGCCATAATTATCACATCGGAATTACTTGACACACTTAGCCACCATTCTAATTTCAAGTACATTCTAACGCACTATTGGATTTCATATTTTAGATTTAGAAAAAGAAACCAAATTTCAGCAACATATATACAAAAAAGTAGTTGAGCGACCTGCAAGTGTTGGTTTGAAAGTGCCTGTCAAAAACTACAGAGATGCAGGAGTCCAAGCAGGTGCTACGACCAAAAATGCAGCATCCGAGTGTAGCCAGGCTGTGGTACCAAAAGGTAAAAATGCATTCAAGTTGAATTCTATAGGTGAATGGCAATATAGGTTGAATACAAATTTCTATATCACATGCTGAAACTGGCTGCTTATTTTTGTAGAGCTTTTACTGCCATCTGCTCCAATTTCTCATTCAGATCTGCCTATGATTCTCCACAGTCCCGTCCAGCATGCTGCATTGCCTGCCACATTCACAATCAACAGAAACACGATTTTATTTGTTGTTTTTATCATTATGGTATGGAGTACAGCTGCCAACTCAAAAGAAATATTGCATTCGTTGTTTGTGATGCTCGAGTCTTTATTGGTTGATCCATATGAAATAAAATCGACTATTTTTTAATATCTGGACCCAAAATAATTGATCTAAAGATCTGCCATCCTTGGCTGTTTGTATTGGCAAGATTGTCGCGTTGGTGATGTCCAGCAAGATTGCTTAAAAGAGGATGTAATTTACTGCATAGCTCACTGGAGAACAAAGGTGTATTTAAAGAAACGTGGGTTGATTCCAACACATGAGCACATGCAATGGTACGAGCGACAGCAGAAAATACCACAGGATCAGCAGTCAACCATAGCAGATTCGAGGAAGCTGTCAAAGCTGTCACGCCCCTTTCAACAAATTCTGACAAGGCAGATCTGATCTCATTAGCTAATGTAGCTGGGATTCTATTAGATTGGAAAGCGGCCACAAGAGACTCTCCGCTCAGGATCACATCGCCCAATTCTTCGAAAAGTGAATTGGGGTGCTCTTTGTCAAACAAAACATCCAAGCTGCATGTTTTGTATGAAAGTGCAGACGCTTTAATCACCATAAAATGATAGTCAGTAAATATACAAAAATAGGTCACATCGTAGTAAAACCCATATATAGCCAATCAAGTGCAAGCATTAATGAGTAAATCCTCCACGTTTTACAGACTTGCCCATCAACTCAATCACTTGGCAATATTTTCAAGCTTACCAGTATCTATAGAAGACATGAGCGGGGTTTTAAAGAATTCTAATACTTGATGCCAAGTTTTGACTGAATTGGCTTGTCGAACCATTTCTAAACGACACAGCCAACGAGCAGGAAGCGATGCAACTGCATTCTAAATATGAGAATTGCCAAAATAAAATTGCATTCATCGTATTGTTAATTATTAAATCACATCAAGTCACATTTAAGCGAAATTAAACTCGATTGGTTAAAGCGGCCTACCCCATCATTGGCAATATTAGCCATGCATTTGGCTGCCATAGATCGCAAATCATTGGCTTCGCCGCCCAAGTATTGATCCAAAACAAACAGAAACCGAACTGATATGGCAGAATCAACTGTGGCAAGCAAATCCAACCATTCAAGTAGTTCAAATGATTCTAGCAAAGCACGAGAGATCTGTATTGGCTACATAAGTTATTTTGTTCAGACATGAATTCCGCGTAAATTAGTGATTTGTCAAAACTCATACTATGATAACAAGGTAAACTTTAAACGTTCAAGTCAATTATTGCTCAATAGTGTGCAAAAAACTCACTCGATTAGTTTCGGTAATCGTCTCTACAGACTCGATAAATAGTGAAGCAATGCGATCCACATTCGAGTTTTTTGTAGCAACAGCATGTTTTAGGTTAATTCCCATCAGTGACAACCACGCTTGTATAACATAAGCAAGCGATGGTTTGTGGAAACTTGCCGCAAAATGACTGTGCAATTTCAAAAGGCTAGTAAAAGATTGCCACTTTTTGGCATGAAACAAGTAAACAACTATATCGGCAGTGATAAGTAATGCTTCGTGGTCAGCAATGTCTGAACCAAGCAAGCAAATAAGCATATCCTCATGATCGATGCTAAAATATAAGTCAAGCGTAAGTATTACTAGCCAGCAATGTTGTCTCAAAAAACAGCACGTGTTGTAAAGTATGAAACTCTCACCCAAGTGTAAAATCACAATGAAGAATAATGTGTTTCAAGGCAGTGAGAGTCGATCTTTGAATTTCAGTAATGCTAGAGTTGACTAGAGAAGAAAGACGAGATATGGATAGTTTCAATGGTGGATTTTGAATCATACCAACAAAGACAAGAGCTGCAGACCCATAGAATGACTGCTGAAGAAGCAATTTGGCAGAGAGTATCTGGCTGGATGCTTCAACTAAATTTTGGGCCGTTGCTTGCACATCAACATTGTTTCTCCAATTAATTTGTGCGCGATCGCACGCAAATGTAAATGTAGACGCAATCTCCATAACAACAGACGCAGAGATAAATTGCCGAGTATCGATGAGCCATTCGACATTCATATTCTTGATAATTTCAAAAATAGCTGGAATCATTTTTTCTAGATCTATTACGGTCATCAATACACAATATAAACTATTAGCTCAGCCCTATTTTACATCTGTAAGCCAAACCGACAAATTAAGCATTTACCAGCTGTGGTCACTTCAGAAGTAGAGTATGTTGCCAGATGAGAGCGCGCTTGCAACAGTATGCCGTGTACTTGATTTGCAGAACACGTTCTGAGAAGTTTTACATCTTCAGAAACAATAGCCAAAACTTCTTGTTTTGGAAGCAACGATTCAGTGACACGAGCGGCCATTTCTCTAACAGCCCAAAGCCGAGCATTAGCACAACGACGGACCAGTTTTACAAATGGCATCAGGCTAAAAAGCGATCCCTTTTCCGCGGATTTGCTAGTGTATTTGACTAATCAAAGTATGTATACATTGAAATATAAATGTTCCATTTCAAACAGAATCACAGGATTAAATTTCGTAAAATAACTTACGACGTGCAAGAACAGTCAGGATAGGGTACAAAAGTGGATAAACAGTCCCCTACACAATAGCGAACATTTTATATTAGCAACCAATTCAAAATCTGCATTGAGTTGATTAAACAGCCATAGTGTAAACTCCAACCTTTTCAAGCTCTGCCACTGCTACCTCGAACTGTTCTAGCAAAATTGGATACACATGTGGGAATTTAGCAAAAAACTCATTTGCGCTTGCCGAGTTGATGGCATCCGAATTATCTTTACTTTTCTGTTCAATAATAAATCAAAGCAAGTGTATGCGTTCATTAGTAAAAAAAGTGCACATGATTCATTGAGTTTAGTCAATCTTGCTGTTTGGATTTCAAAAACTTTGGATTATACATGATTGAATGCAAAATACTTGCCTGAACACCAAAACATTTTCCAAGAAGCGAAGCAAAAAGCATTGCAGCACAGTTTCGAATAGGAAACAAAGGCGAAGAAAATTGTTGAATACAGAGAATGAAGCATGTACCCAAATAACGGCGAACTTTGTGGCTTAGTTCCGAGTCGTGAAAAACAGTTCTAGTTTACAAAAAACAGTTAAAAACAAATAGTAGTAAAACTGCAACATAAAGCCATGTTACCTAAGGATATTAAAAGCGTGAACCTGTGTGTGATCAATCTGTTGACTACGATCTAGACCAATCGGCTGATTCACAATTTCACATAGCTTTGGAATAGTATAATTCAAAAAATAATCCTGTGATGGACCAGCAGGGCTGAGAAGTGCCAAAACGGCATAAGGAAGACCTAATATCAACGTATATAAAATTTAAGAATTTAAAAAAACGCAACCTTAATTTACAATCACATTGATATACCTGCACTTCGACGAGTAACGGATACTTGAACACTAGTAACTTGAGCCATGAAACCCTATTTCAAAAATCAACAAGATAATTAATAAAAAGTAAATGACTATTTCAAAGTCTACTGAAATAACCATCTGATATTATACTGACATACCTCAAGCCAGTTTCTAGGCAAAGCAGCTAAATCTTGAGACGAACCCATCAAAAGTTGGTGTGCAATGCTTGTAAAACTAGAATGAACAGCTGAAAAAGCTCCACGATGGCGAATCTAATATTAAACTTGTCAGAGTTCAAGCTATGAAAACAAGCGTCAAACTATCGTTGAAATAGTTACCTGTGACAAAAGTGAACATAATAATTCACCAATTTCTTGAACATGCTTATAAGATAATAAGGTCGTCTTTTCAACAAAATCAAAATGTTTGACAAAGGTAAATTAAATACTGCAAATAATTCATATTTAAAGAATAATCAGCATACCGAATCGTTGGTGGTTTGTGGTAAAATTGTATTGCAAACAAGCGATTCCAGCACAAAGGTAGCTTCTTTTATAGTACGAAAGCAGTGACGAAGAATAATCTGGGCTGCCGCGTCCGTTTTTGTTTTCCGAGTCATCTCAACAAACTCAACAGTAATACCGTCATTTTCATCCTGTGCCTGGGCAAAATTCTCAGGAATATTACCTTCTATAGTTTAAAAACAAAGTTGGTAAATTCTTTTGATTGTATCCCAAATTATAATTGCTTAACGTACCAGGAGATAAATCAGAGCACACCCCAACAGTGCATCGACATGCTTGGAAGCACATGTTTATAATGCTCTCAAGCTGTGCTTTCCATTCATTGCCAAATTGCTGACTCAAATTGCAGGATTTCAAGATGTTTCTAAAAATAAATTAAACTCTGTAAATATAGCGTTACACGTCAATACTAAAGTGAATGGTACTGCACATAGTCAAAACATACCCAATACACGAAAGAAATCCGTTAAGAGGATACTTTTCTGATGATACTAGCAGACTATTAGTTGCAATTGACAAGTGGTGGTTGAGAATATTTGATAAACTATGCAAAATAGATACTAAAGCGACGTTAATCAGCAAAAACAAACAGTAATTCAATCCATAAGCAAAAGGCAATTTCAATCAAGTGCATTGATTTGCTTACATGTTGGATCAATGTTTGAAACCATATCATTTGCAGAAAACTCATCGCTGTAGTGCTTTGGATCAATTATCAATGTTTGCCTTTGAGATTGAACATTATTCCGAAATAGGAAAAGAACCAAAAATACACCACGTTCAACATCCGCAGCACGAAGACTACGCAGCTAGTAAACCAATCGTCAATTGGAAAACATAAATCGTCATTAAACATGCTATACATGCTATACAATTAATGCCAAGATGTTATATACAAACTCGTTACCATAGAAAGTGCTTGGTCAAATGTCTGGTTTGCAAATTCAACAGTATTCAAGATCGGAAGAGAATCGGAAGTAACCAAATACTCGATTATGTCCAATCGAGCTGTTTCATACGTGTCATATGCCAATTTAGCAAAAAGCGTTTGGGCATTGCTGACAGAAATACACGGTGTAAACTTGCTAGAAACTTTTTCAGCAATTGCAAAAGTAGCGCTTGAATCAAAGGGTGAAGAAGCAACTTGGCGCATCAGCTTCAATACAGATAAAGATAGATTTACTCTTTGGAAAGATGCACCAGGAAACATCGATGCCATCTATATTTGATCAAAATCACATAAAATTAGAAAGCTTGCGTTTTACAACAAATAGTCAATCTTGAAAATACACACTAGAAATCTTTGAAGCCACAGTAGAAACTCTTCTTTAGCAGAAACACTCGTATTGATTTCATTGTTGGCAACTTCAGCTTCCTCTGAAGATAATATGCGGTTATTATTAGCAATCTGGCGCAAATTGGCATACATGACATTTTTTATGCGCTCAAAAAATCGCTGTAATTGAGCAAGAAGGCGCTGTCTTGAATCAGAACTTTGAACGCACATGTTTACTTGTAAAAACATCTTGACAATCTCGTATGTGCTCTGTTCAATATCTTCAGAGGTACGGCGTCCGGAAGTCAGAAGCTCGAGTGCATCAAATCGTAGATCTATATCAGGATGTGTAATGGCGTGGTTCAAAATTTCCTTGATCTTGATCTTTGCTTCTGGGATGATCAAGGCTACTACAAATAGAAAGATTCCAATGTGCGTGATATTAAAATACACAAACTAGTAAAGTTATGTGTACTGAAATTGCAAAACAATTCATAGATTACATACATCCACTATTACAAATCGATTTCCACAGAGTCACTTGTGCATAAAGCACATATTGATTGCTAGCATATGCAGGTTGTTCAAGTGCTAAAAATATCATACTATTAAAATTGTAATGTGATCATTTTAACCAATCCAATTGCAATAGTATATTCTATACCCTGAAGAATTAAACTCAAGCTGGAAGGTTTAAATTTCGAAAGTTTGGGAATGATCCTTTCACTCAGTAGTTTGCGAACATTGGTATCTCCTGTAAGTATAGCTTGCACAATAAGATCTGGCCAGCTTGTACTCTAAAAGTAAATATAGAGTTAAATAGTGTAAATAAAATACTAAAACAAACGCAATATTGCAAAAATCCTACATTGTTCTTGAGTTCTGCAACAAGAGCTTGATAAACAAAATGTGTTACTGAAGTCCCAAGGATATGATTGCTATGTAAAATTGGTTGTCAGCTCAAAACCAAAGAATATTACAAATGGGTTTAATTGCTTCAAATTAAAACCTGATACCTCAGCAACGACAGTCCTCGCTCCAATACTCCTTTGGATAAAATAACATGATTTCTAGCAGGTGCTTCGTGCATGATAATTGAAAGAAGGTCATATTTTGCCTAACAGTATTGCCGAGTTAATTATTAAAACAAAGATTTATAAATTAAAAACAAGTTTACCTTTTTATGCCAGTCTAAAGAAATGAGTTTTTTGATCATGGTATTTAGCTCGTATTCAAGTTCAGGAACCAATTTTTTTCCTGGACAAACAAACGAGAGCACCGCAATAAAAAGATCTTGAAGCTAAAATAATGCACTATGATTAGTTTTTGATATTGCAAAAGTACTGCATCGCTTGTCAATATGCCAACTGGAAACTGTAATAAAGCAGTACCTTGTGCTGGATAATCATCAAAGGATCCTCCCAGCGATCCAAAATTAAATCAAAGCACATCTTTATAAGAAACTGGCTAGCATCTCTTTGTTCTTGAGATTTCCAAAACTCAGTTTTGATTAAACCCTTCAAAACACCAAAAATGCGTGTATATATTCCAAATGCTAAAATATGAAGTTGTGGCTCATTGGTAGATTGAATACTTTCAAAAACCCGATTATAGAGACGATGGATAATCTGTGTTTTAGAGCTAATCACACGTTTAAAAATTAGATTAGCAATCTAGTAATAGTAAAAACACGGCTAAACACAGTGCCTTGAATGCCAAATCAAACTTACTCTAACATTAAAGTTCCAAAAAGTTGCGGCTGAATTACATGCAAAAATCCATTTAAAAGGATAAGTGTGGCATCTTCAGATTTTGAAAAATCTTGACAAGAGTCGACAATTGCAGTAGTAGTGCGAACCAGCCAATCGGAAAGCTGATCTGGAACCCAATACGCAACAAGCGTGGCAGTCGACAATCCGGCAAGGATTCGGTTTTCATAGGTCAAAAAAGGCTCGTTGACAAATAAAATGGATATGTCTAAACTCTTTTTAAGAATAGCCGAATCGATGCTTTGAAGAAAAGATGCCGATTTAGAAACAATAGCAATATACGACTGCAGTAAATAATGGGTAGCAGTAATGATCGCTTTGTCAGGATTGTAATTGGCATTTGCTGCCTCTCGAATCAGTTGATGAGTTTCATTCAAATCACTCAATAATCGAGTTAAAATCGCCTCTATATTATTCAAGACGAGCTGTTCTCTCAATTGTGAAGATTCCAACAGCGAGATCAATAAACCAGCAAACTTGGGAGCACTAGTAACTCGGGATCTTGAAGCCAACTGATCATTGTCACTATGGAAACAATCATTTATCACCTGCAGCCATATCTGCTGCATTCTAGCATCAATCTGGTCTTTTTGGGACAAAGTTGCTGTTGAACATGCTAATTGAATAAACACCAGAGCAACAGTCCGTACAGATCGTTCAGTGCCAAGAGCAGTAAAGAAATAGTCTACAGTTTCAAGTAATATTTCAAGATAACGATGACTTGACATGCCATCGATAGCATTGGATTGATTGGCAGTCTTTAAAAGCAATACTAAAAACACAAGAGGCTGCATTAAGACAATGCTATCCGTATGAACATGCACAACACAATGACACTGCTATTCCATCCAGCTGACACTCTTGGATTCAGCCTCACAAAATATTATTACCAGCTTCTCTAAACAAGCGAATTTGCGAAGATGAAGTGGCATCAGACGCAATGGCCAACTTCAAGACTGCACATAGCTGATCCATAACTCGACAAGAAATCAAACAGAATAATTTTATTTTTTGGGCGATAAACTCCAAGTTGATTCTGGGCTACTTTGACCAAGTCTTGAGCAGTCAAAATCCTACTTGTTATCATGTATGTTGAGCCCAATCTGTTTCCTGACTGGGTTGTATCTGCCTTGACATTGAATTGCAACGATTATATCCAAACTTTCAGTCATATTCAAGGTAATTCACATCCAGCATGTCGCTTCAATAAAGATTTAAACTCATCAATACAGTCCAATGCTAGATTATCTTCCTATATACGCTGCTCATAAGGATCCAAAAATTCGACAATCTGTTATACAATTTGTTGGTTACAAGACTATAGTTCATCAGCATGAATGGTCGAAACGATGCAATGTTTTAAAAAACATCCTTGAATCCTGCATTGATTCTCAGACAGACATGATTGCTGTCAAGACAGCAATCGTTTCATTGCGAGAATTAGGGAAACTTGCAGTCCGATCCGACAAGAAGAATGTTAGATCGAGCAATGGCCCAGTTTCAAATCCACACATCTATTCAGCCCAGTTTACGAGTGTACTGGAAGACTTCATCTCCAGGCATTCGTACTCTACAAATCCATTTGATACCATCATGCTTATCATTAGTATTTGCAAAATCATTTTGGAAACCATAAGCACAAGGTCTTTAGTCATTGAGAATTGTCTAGTAGATCTGGTGTGCACTTGCCCGTTTGAAGTAGTGCGGCTCGCATCTGTATCTCTGCTTGATGTCTACAAAGTTCCCATTTCTCAAGATGCATGCAAAGCACTGGTACAACTGGCAGAGAATATGATGACAGAGCATCAGACATTGACTAGGCTAAAAGCAGCATCCATATGGCAGCTTCTGTATTCTCGGTGCAAAGTGACGGTCAACGATTCAAGTAAGATTCACATCAAGTTTATTGCAACCAATAGTCGAGTTGATTAACTTTAAATGCAATAGATCAACTTTCCATCACAGACTTCAATCAGACACCAGATCGTATGGAAATGTGGTTAAAGGCTATGAATCAATTACTATGTTTTCAGTTAAAATGCTGCAATGAAAGTAATATTTTGAACTCAGTTGGAACTGGAAATACTTTTCATGGTACTTTGGAAGCAATTCAAGGTATTTCTTTGGTGATAAATGACTGCTGTTTTTTCAATTGGTTTTGTTTAGCTTGTTATTTGAAGTTAGGACTTGATTCGGTTTAACATTAATTTGATTCAATAATTTAGTGATTTTCGAAAGTAAAACTGCATCGCATACAACTTCAAAGGAATCGATGGAAAACTCCATTCATCTTATACTTTGTGCTCTTTCCATCAGTTCCAATTACATCATTCAACATCCAACCGAATACGACGATTTGGTGCCGGATATTTCCAATAATGGTGATACGAGTGAACGAGATTTAGGTTCCGTCGTGTATGCATGTTGCTGGAGAAGTATCAAGTGCTCAGCATCCATCATTACACTACACACTTGTTTAGTATCCAGATTAGCAAAAGTACCTGATATTCAAAATCAAGGATTTGACGCAAAATATGCCAATATGTGTCAACATCGGGCAGTAAAACAGTTGATTAATGTGCTTGCTACTGTGAGGCACTGGGGGGTATCTCAGCATTTGATCAAAAACTTTGAAATAGTATGCTCAACGTTACAACAATCTGACAAAGTCACGACAACTGATGAGTTAACATTGGAATCCATCCTTCAAGAGCAGATTCAGATATGTCAGGAACCCGTTGATATTGTTCGGCAAGATGAACGATACACTGGTCAGTTTCGGATTGTTTGTGTTCTTTTGAGTCATTTACCATCTGAGGTGCAATTGAAGCATATATCTCCTCTGGTCGATCGGTTTCAGTCATGGAATGCTCAAAACTCAGACTGGTCAATGGTACCTTTTTATTTGATACATACAAACCTGCTTTTACTTGGTTTTACAAAAACTCATGCTGACAGTTTTTATAGGCAACCTGCATTTCTATGTTAAGATTGCTAGTCACTGATAGCGTGATTGGGCCCAACTTACCACTTTGGGAGATGCTTGAAAAAACTATACAGTTGCTGAATGATACAAAAAGGTAAGCGATTGACTGGATATTATAAATCTATACCATGATACTTGACAAGGCATCTTATTTTTGAGCATTTTAATCATCTCGTGATCAAGTTTTTCGTGGAGATCTAGCCTGGTATTGCTTTTTGCATCGTTGCTGAAGCGATTGCTGTCACCTGTAAAAGGACGAGTTTTCCCTGCATTAAATGCACCAAAAATTGCACAGTGTGCATATCAGACTTTAGAATGTTTGATGTCTTGTCGTCAATCATCAATTTATTCCCAGATTGAATTTACTCCGCACACTATTTTAATTATGCTTTCAGAACTTAAAGCAGTTCATGTAAAGGATATTTATGAATTTTCCAAAATTGAAGAGTTGCAAGCACGACTTGTTGATTTTATCATGATTTCTCGTATTGGACAGGTATTCATATACAACACGTTAAATTGCTATTGCATTTTTGTTAATCTGGATTGTTATATATGATGTATTTTGATATTGATTTTTATTCCATGATATTGTAGCTTCGCCAAGCAGCAGGAAGAGCATTGGCTACTATTGTATCTCATTCAGATCGCCCAAAAATCTTGCAGAGTCTATTGAATGCCTATACGCCCCATAATAATTCTTCCAATCAGATACATGCATTGCTTGTGAGTTTTTCTATTCTCACACCAGAATCAATGGACCCTCAGCGCGGAAAAGGTAAATATCACTGCATGTATACATGCTTGATCATCTTTATCCCAATACAAAACTGTTATATTTATTCAAATGTTTTAGAATTACTGGCTAGTTTTGCACTGATGTTAAAGCACACTTTGACGACAAAAACATCTGCAATGTTAAAATCATGCCTGTCAGAAATGTTTGTTTTGCTTATGGATACTTCCTGGGTTCATGTAATTGATGAAAGTTTTTTGTCCATCCTTTTGCTCACAAGACGCTATTGCACTGTAAGTCACTATCTGTTTATATATTCTATTGTATATTGATAGTTTCTTGAATAGCTGATCTCGTATCAATTAAATTATAGTCACTATCGTTGGCCGATCGAGTTATAGTCAGATTTTCCAACAAATCCATGCATACTTCAAGCGAGATAAAAGCAATAGTTATTTTAAACCTGAGCGCTGGTGGTGCGTCATGGTTTTTGTCCATGAAGGATCTATCATTTTTTGAAAAAAATGATATCCAAGATATTCTTTTGGAAATTGTTTCAAAAATATCTAGTATAAATCCAGCCAGTGAATTGCATTTACTTTCAGACTGCCTTTATGATCATTTGGATGCTATTTCAGCAGAGGCTCTACCAAGCATTTACTATGCGCTGATTCCGTATTTGAAACCCGAATGTCAAGCTTCAGATAGCATCAAGTGTTCATTGATTCGATTACTATGTAATGTGCTGATGAAATCGCAGGATTTGGTTGAACCAAACTGGCAGTCTCGGTTTTCTTTCATGACAAATTTGGTATTGTGTGGAGAATCTAATGATATCTATAATGCTTTTGACGATACTATTTGTGCTTTTTCAAAAGAGAAAATAGTTGATTTGTCAATACATCATATTCGGTGTTTTATGGATATCTTTCTTTCTCCATATCTTTTCAAATCAGCTGGACACGCTGCATACTCTTTGGATCTTGTAAAAGTAAAGTTACAATTATATTTTTAATAGTAGTTTTGAGCACCTTACTAATCTGCCACATCTCAACATTGGCTATACCAATAGATGCCAGTTCTTGGATACATGTCCAGAAATATGCTTATTGACCATTATTTCAATGCCCCACAAACTCGATCCATTGTCATGTCCTCATTGATATCATCTATTGCAGTGTATCTTACCCAAGACTCGTTTGCCTTTACAGATTTAGAATCTCGATGTATATGGATCCAAAAATGTTTTGATGCAGAAACTTTTAATGACTTTGCTACCACAGTTATTGGTGAATGCACACAATTGTTTTGGACCAGCCTTTCTATGCACATTCGGAAAACTCCCATATCGGTTTTAAAACAGGCAAGTTTGCTGCAAATTCTACGTAATGACTAGATTTTTAAATTTTGATCCAAAGCTAAAATATCAAAACTAACATGTTGAGTGACCATAGATGCGCCAGCAGGCAGTTCCTGTAACTTACTTTCCAGTTTTGATTGCCATGGTATGCAGTGTTGTAACTCTTGCGGTTAAGACACAGTCGGTACTGCAATTGAATGTGCGTCTAGTAGAGATTCAAGAAGCACAAGGTGTATTTCGACTGTTCAATACGTGCACTAAATTCAGCAACTTAACTTTACATCTTTGTTCTAACAAAAATTGATTTATTTTGTATTTTTCCAGATTGGCTCGTAATCCTATGTGACACTGGGTTCAAATATTCAAAAACAGCCGAGCGTATTTTAGATTTGATGAATATCAGGAAAATCCGCGCAATGTGTTGAATGCAGTTGAGAATGTAGACCGGATTGTCTCTAATTCGACAGACCCAAGATGGTTCATCTAAAATGTTCAAGTGTCATAGAGTTACATATTTGCAAAGTATAAAGGCTGATGTAAGATATACAAATCACCAGTGCATTGCTACCTGAAGATATTGGCCATCCAATGCTCCCATACCAGCACGAATCTTGGTCTCACGAATTTCCTTTAAATCACAAAACACCTGTCGAATAAACTCTGCATGTGGGATATCATCTGATGCACTATATCAATTAAAGCAAGATTTCAACAGCTATTCAGAAATTCGATCATGACACACAATCGGACAATCTTTATGAACTTACCTTTCTAAGAGCGCAGTGGCAATCTCGATATAATGAAATGGTAGTGCGCTAAACTCTGCATGCATTTTCTCCTGGGTCATCATGTCCTGTAATGATGCTATATATTTTAAAACCAATCAAGATATGACTGCATTGATGAGTATGTTAAACCTTGAAAATCCAGCAGCTACTAAAGTTACTATAGCAGTGTCTTAGACATAACATATCTAGCATAAACCCTATTTAAAACTCACTAGGATCCATCCATTCAGGCGGTACAATGGTGCACTTGTCTTTTGACTTGAAAGCCAATGCAAGCCAAAGTGGTACAGATGTCCGAAAAAGAGGCCGGAATGGACCATATGTTGCCTAGACAATCAACCGTCAATATCAGTAAAGTATAATAAAGCCAAACAATGCCAGTGAGTCATACTATAAAATCAAATGTTTTACACAATCATCAGTTTGGCATTGATCAACTGCACAACAAGTTGGATTGATACTTCAAATTTACCGTTGCTAAACACAGTTTATCCATACTCTCTTTTGGTAGAATAAATATGGGCTCATTTTCAGCAAGAAACTCGCTAGTTACCAGTGCATCCATTTGATACAAGAGCAATCCGACTGTTGGTAGATTTGCAGATAAAAACAACTCGAAAGTAAGCCCAACAGTCACGTGGGTTATCTCACATTTAAACTCTCCAAAAGCTAGACTTGAAGCGATATCCAGCCATTACTATTCAAATCGTTGGTAATGGCTTGTTTTCAAGGAATGAAACAGTAATTTATTTGGATATTCTTCCACTTCGCTCTTTTGAGCTGTCCTCAAGATACTTTGCATGCAGGTATCCATTCGGGTTGTCACTACTTTTCAACAGTGGGTTGGGAAGCGTATCTTTTACATTTCCTATAGATGTGTATCTTATAATGATCATGTTAGCACATTTACGTATCGCTCGACTCAACTGACACTTACCCACGGCTGTATAAACTACAGTATGGTATTTTTAATCCCAATATTGCAGCCCATACATCTTCGTATTCCCAGTCCAAAATAGGATGTACTCGCATAACAAAAGGCCATCCATTATTCGTAGCATCAAATTTTTTGAGTTGATCTACGATCCATTGATACAATATTGGGTCAGTTGTTGGACTAATCTGGTGAGCACTGTTTCAGTAACTGACTGTCAAATACACTTGACATACCTGAGTGTGGATCTGTAGCTCTCTGTCCCATCAATATGGCCTTGACTTGCTGATTCAAATCCAAAAACTTTTTAAGAGCAACCTTCATTCCTCCTACCACTCTCGTTAGATCTGCCCTTAATCTATAGTTGAAAATAACAAAAGTCAACTCCATTAAGCCATTCAAGTACTAATGAATTGATAGTAAACTATAATCATTTGCTCCATGCCAATCAGAATAACTCGCACACTTACATCTTAGTAAATGTGTTGACAAACTGTTCAATCTCTGGAAACGAATGTTCTTCAGATACATAAAGTAATTTAATAGGCATCACTTGCTGAGTTGAATGCAGACAGTAATACTCTTCGAGAGCAACAGCATATAGAAACAGTGTGATTGTGCAGTCTTTGCCTCCATTGAAACTAACTGCTGTTCCACACGGTCTAGAGCCATATTGACATGGTTAGATAAAACCCAGTATCACTCATCTAGCAATGCTAACACGGCAGCTGTGCTATATATTTAAAAATTAAAGCTCGACATGCATTCAATAGTTACAGACATCTTTAGCAGCTCACCCATATTGATCAAGGGTTTTGCGAATGGTTTCCATTGCGGCTTGTAGCTTCGATTGGACCTTGTCCACACATGTGCGCTTATCAAATATTTCTTTTAAAGACGTATATTTGATAGACGGTAAAACAGAATCAACTTCTAGACCCTCAAGCAGGGGAAAGTCTACATCACCAACAGCATGTAAGGATGCTAGTCTATCATCCATATTATGGGTTTTGGATAAAAAGTTGTTTTCATCCAAATCAAAAATTTGCCTAGAAAACTTCAAACTTTGTCGCTGGCACAACTTGCAGATTCTTATTGAATACGGCTGTATATACATTGACAATCTTGGTTTCATCTTGCACTGTAAAAGGATTCCGACTTTTTATTAGTGCATTCATACTTGGAATGGCGACCTTTGATTCGCATGCTGCAATAGATCCGTGGAATCGAATTACCGATTTGATTGATTCCAAATGCACAGCATATTCAACACCAACTGCAGTAGCCTTGATAGGCCCAACCGGAATTGGTGAGATCAGTATTGTATGTTTATTTTCAAAACCTTGTTTTAATTTTTAGATCAGTTTATACCTGATAAATCAAAAAACTAAATTCACTTTAAACTATAAAATATTTAATAACAGGCAAAACAACGGCTGTAAAAAATGCTGCATTAAAGGCAAATATGCATGTAAGAGCTCTATGGTCTGGCTTTGATTAACTATATAATGTGCTTACTGCTGTATATACTATTGATCGCTTAGTTTACTAGATTGGATATGGTGACTGCAATGCTAGAGCAACCTCAGGACATTTCTGGATGGATCTTGCAGAAATTTCGTCAAGCTCTAATATCATCCACTGGCTGTGTAGGTATGCTCCATTATTCTTGTGAAAAGACATGGTTTTGGGTTGTACACTAAGTCTATTGATATGGCATATATTAAACTGATACACCTTGAAATAATTAGTGACAATCAATGATATCCTGGCATGGATTCCGGCTAAATCTACACGACTGGAGTTTATTGGTTCAATCAGTATGGGTATTAGACTGTTGAGAGAGTCGCCTCGCAAAGCAATTGTTTTTGTAGAAGCTTCATCTTCAGAGGCTATAGCACAGATTCATTCGAGTGCTTTTGAATTTGTTCATGAAACAATTTACTTGACTGAACCAAAACGGCAGCACGAATCAGCAAATACTCTGTTTCTACAGGAAATTAAAAGAATTGGGCTTCGTATTTCACTTAGTGTATGCACAGCTATATTACCAGATGGGTGTGAATTGCTGTCGCATACGCAATTGAATATGCTTGCACAACGTGCCATAGACATTGCGCTAAAGCGATCACATCACCAAGGTACCTTGGCAATTTATATTTGCATCTATAAAGCATTGCTGAAATGATTTACATCAGTGTTGACACTAGGAGATTCTCATATTCCATTGGCGCAGCAGGATATTGTTCGGGCATTTGATTTACTTGGGTTTTCAAATTTGGCACGTCGTCATAACAAAAGTAACTTGGAGAGTATAGCATGGAGCGATATTGGAGGATACAATGATGTCAAGGTAAATCCGAGTTGATACTTGAGCTACACGTTGATGTTTATGAATGATTATAGTTTATGCTCAAACTTGAAAACTATAGTAGTTTGATTAATATTGAATATAACGTGAATTTAGACATGCTTAAATGAGAGCGTAGTTTGGTTCTACAAAAACCAAGAAAGTTTTCAACGGTTGGGTATTCGACCACCAAAAGGGGTTTTACTGTAGGTGACTACAAACAGTAGTAGAGCCCGATGGTTTGATTTTTTGCTCTATTAATATATTTGTGCTAATATCGATTTCAATCCAGATATGGACCGCCAGGAACTGGTAAAACGTTGATTGCACGTGCAGTTGCCAAAGAATCCGGAGCCGAGTTTATGGTGCTTTCACTGTCTGATCTTGTACATGGACATGTAAGCTAAAAAGTGGTTTAGACTAATATATAGCAACAGCTGTCTATTCTAGATTCTCAAACAGTTGATGTAGCCTAATTTATTCTTATCATTTATGAATCATTAAAGATAGGAGATTCTGAAAAGGCACTTGCCGAAGCATTCAAGAATGCTCGCAAACGTGCACCTTGTATTATGTTTCTTGACGAAATAGATTCAATTTTTCAGCAAAAAGAAAGCGGAGGGGATTTGAATGTCAAGGTAATGGAAATAGTAGAGCCTTGTATAATGAATAACTCAACAAACTCACATGCCCACTGTATGCCTGTGAATATCTTGAATACGTACATAGCTTGTAGCACAAATATCGGTTGAACTAGACTCCATGGCGTGGGATACAGCATCTGTAGTGTTTTTAGCAGCAACAAACCATCCCGAGATTTTAGATGCCACGCTGATGCGATCTGGCAGATTTGATCGCCTGATATATATAGGCCTGCCATTGCTTTCAGACCGCTTGAGTATTTTACAGAAAGTTACCAATGGTATGCTATTAGACCCCACATTGGATCTTGAATATGTTGCAAGAGAGTGTCAAGGAAGAACAGGTGCTGATCTCAAGGAGTTGGTACAACGTGCATGGCAATTTGCGACACAATCAAAACCATTGGATGATGAATGGTCTGATACTACAAGACTGTCACAGGATCATTTTACAAGAGCAATCACAGAGTGGAGTTTATCCAAAAAGAGTAAAACAGCAATGACTTGATGCAGAAACATGAATAAATTTAAACTGCGACTTGGCGAATTCAACAGTTTGTCAAGCGACAATTCCAAGAAATAAAATTTGACTTGCAAAACTACCCAACCTTTATATACTAAACAGGTCTGCTCTTGTAGTGGTTGCGTGCTCATCAAGATACTAACTACAGTTCAATGCTTGCTCCTGCTCGTCGTAGACACTTGGCAGTGCGCACTAGCACTTGCATTCAGTCATTGCTCTCTCCTAAACTTTATTTCCCTGGGCTTGGCTTGAGGACTGCGTCAGCCTTGACAGGGACCACTGCCAGCAAGCATTTGCTTTCATCGACATGCATTCACACCACTACTGCAATGACTGCCTTAATAACACCTCGTCCTTCTCTCCACCAGACTGGAAATGCAACGTCGCCACCATCTGTATCGACCTCGCTCATCCCCACTACCGCAACTACCAACACTGCTTGCACAGTCTCGCATCAAGTCTCGCAGCTTCTGCTATCACAGCAGGAGTCTCCTACACTACTGGAATCTCATCCAACCTCTTCTGGATCGCAATCATTTCTTTCTTTGTCATCAACCTCAAAGCATGCTCCTCAGCAATCTCGACCCCATAAGCCAACTGTCGCAACTACTTTCTCATCGATATATCAACCAGTATTGCAGTTTATCGTGCCTACTACCTCATTGATTGGATTTTTCCATAGGAGTGATTTTCATCAACTACCCAATACTTCTGCATGCACGTCTGGTCTACCAACGTCAACCGGTGTATCAAAACGACTACTGACAGGCCAAGTACTTTCAGGATCAATTACTGCACTAGACGCCGTGACAGTCTCTAGCTCTATATCTCGTCCATACCAACTCAAGTCCTCATTGGGTAGTGCATACACTATCCAATCCATCAAGGCTCCTGAATATTCAACTTTAGTAGCTACCGCTCCCGTCGAAATCAGTCTCCCAAAAATAGACTCGACTCGATCTCGTAAATCGTCTATTTTTGATGAATTTGAAAAGGTTGGCATACTGCTTATGGCTTTAAATCTTTTGTATTGTAGGATTCGGTCAAATGTTTAAATCCAATTTGAAACGCGAATGAGTTTTGACTTTATTTTTACAACTTGAATCATTGATTTTAAAAAGTCGGCCACACAATTGAAAAAAAGCTTCCAGTTTTCTCTTGCAGCCACTGGGAAAGCAAAAGGAAGTGATGCCATTATTAAAAACTCTGTTCGCGGATCGTCAGAATATGCATCCATCCAGGTAGGAGAAGATGCATATTTTATGCGTTACGACTCGATAGGTGTAGCAGATGGAGTGGGTGGATGGAACGAAGTGCCAGGTCAGTCGATTTTACTCGTGATTGTTATTTCAACAATAACGCTTTATCTAAACTCGATTTTAAATATATTACTGGCATTGCATATCGTTGTACTTGTGCATTACAAACGCAACTAGGCGCAAACCCAGCTCTTTACTCGCTCAAAATGATGCACTATACACATGCAGAATTTGAAAAATACGATGATGTTTCTATAGTGGATGATAGCATTGCAGATTATGCAGCAGTATCACCCAAAGATATTCTTACTAGAGCATACAAGCAAGTCAATGATGATGCGCTTCGTGAAAACATCCTGGGCTCCACAACAGCGCTCATTGCTGTTTTAAGAGAAAATGAGCTCCGTGTTGCAAATGTTGGCGACTGTGGTATCATGATTGTCAGGGCTCACCACGCAATATTTCGTAACGAGGAACAGCAGCACTCGTTCAACTTTCCCTATCAGCTTGGTACAGTAAGCAAAGATGGTCCTGGAGATGCACAAGTGTTTTCAATCCCAGTACAAGAAGGCGATATTGTTGTAATTGGATCAGATGGGATATTTGATAATGTGTTTGATGATGAGATTGTAGAAATTCTGGGTGGGCATACGCATGCATCCAGACCAGAGTTGTCTGACCCACAACGAATGACAGATGCTATTTTGTATCGTGCTAGAGAAGTTGCTGAAAACACTCGTTTTGGATCTAGTCCGTTTCAAACTCGAGCCATTCAAGAGGGATTTTATTACCAAGGCGGCAAAATGGATGATATGACTGTTGTTGTTGGTATAGTAAGGTATGTCTAGCCCATCAAGCTATTTTGCATACACTGCAAACATTTGGATTGACTGAATTTTACACTTTTAATAGAACTTCTGAAGACTCTCCCGATCGTCGGTGAGTTTTTGCCTTGTTCTGTTTCGAGCCCTGATAGACTCTTGCGTAGGCTAGCTTTGCTCAGTGAAAATAGAAAGTCACGTCCGCACAATACTGAACAGATCTAATATTGAGCCCACAAGTTTGATATACACATACCAATTAAAATGAGAGAAGATTATGTATCATAGCCTTATTTTTATTTTATGGCAGGCCACTACCTAGAGCCAATTGCCTTTTGACTATTTCTCTACTACTGTTTTTAATGCCAATAAACCGCGAGTTAAAGAGGCAGGTTAAATCATTGAAGCAGGATAGTGATGGCTGCTTTAGCCAAATGACTCTATAGAGCAGGCAGTTCAAGTCAATTCAGAAAAATTAGGGTTTAATTATTGCCTAAAACTCGAGATTAAAAAAGCAAAAAACATCTACTTTTACATCTTACCTAGGATTCAATCTAGTAAACCTATCGATCGGCAATGAGGATTTTCACATCTTTTAGTCTTGCTTCTCTTGGTGTGCTGCAACTAGCTTCTGCAAAGGTCTATTTCAAGGAAACATTTTCTGAAGGTAATAACACTAGGTTTTGTCACCATTGCTAGTCTATGCTGCAATACTGGCATTTATCGATGGATTTGGTCTTGTTGCTATTCTCAAATGTGCATTTGGCTCAATAGTCAAAGAATAGAGCGTTTTATACAGCGACCATCATACTGTGATGTTTTCAATGTGACCATCTTATGAAAAATCTGCCAGTGCACTTTCCTATATTGCATTAGTGCAATCAGCATGTTTCCACCCATCAGACTCTTAGTGGTCAATGCCTGTCATGTAAACAACGATTAGCCATTGGCTGAACTTTTTATTGCTTGGCTTGATAAACCCAATCAGACACTCTCCACAGCCGCTGGGTGGTTTCTGAGAAACTTACCGATTATGGCGCATGGAAGATCACCCCTGGAAAATTTTATGCAGACTCGGGGTCATCCAAAGGTAAAACATTTCACTATTCGATCTGCATGATTAATACTTGCATTGTGGGATCATTGATGCTGCCGTGTGCTGACGCCACAAATTCGGACCGCATTCAACCTAGGCCTGCAGACATCCGAGGATGCTCGCTTCTATGCCATTTCTGCCGCATTCGATCAAGAGTTGGATAACAAGGACAAGCCTTTTGTAGTTCAATTCTCTGTCAAGTTTGAACAGAATATTGGTACGTATACGTTGCTTTGTCTTGACTAGACATGTCATGTTCATGACCTGCTTGTCAAAGCATTGCATTGAGTCAAATGATCAATTCATCCCATATTTGCATTCAACTAAATTAACCTTTTTATATTGTATTTATGCATTGTTTCAATCAACACTTTTTTCATTTTAATGTAGATTGCGGTGGTGGCTATGTCAAGGTAATATGCGTTTGAGTTGAATACCCATTTCAACAGCTGCACGTAGTTGTATGTAGAGCTTGCATTGATACTAATACTTGAGCAATTTGAATTGACAGATCATGCCTAAACCTTTTGATCCTAAGGAATTCGATGGTGGTTCGGTAAATTTAGTAGATTGCTTACCTGTAAATACTTGGTATAATTCTAATTCAAAAATATTGATTTTTCCATTGGATATCTACGATTTAGAAATACAATATCAGTAAGTAATGATTCAGACAGATTGGGAAAATATTCTTTGTTGATTGACCGATATACTGACTTGGGTTTGTTTAATTGGTGACACTTTAAAACGGTAGTGTTTGGCCCTGATATTTGTGGCCAGAGCAAGAGAATTCATGCTATTCTCAACTACAACGAAGAAAACCACTTGATAAAGCAAACGATTGATCCTGGATCTGATCAATTGACTCGTAAGTAGGAATTTTACTGATCCATGTCTTGAATAATTATAAATTCTCACCCAACTCGCTGCATTTTGGAACCATGAACAGATCTTTATACGTTAATCATTAATCCTGATCAGACATACCAGATTCTTGTTGACTTGGAAGAAAAATCTAGTGGATCTATTCTTACTGGCTGGGACATACTTCCACCTGCCCAGATTCCAGATCCCAAGGCAAAGAAGCCTGATAACTGGGTTAATAACCCTGATATGGCTGATCCTACAGACGTCAAGCCTGAAGACTGGGACGTTGCAGAGTTTATTAAGGACCCTGAAGCCCAAAAGCCTGAAGACTGGGACGATGATATGGATGGTGAATGGGAACATCCTATGGTCAACAACCCCGAGTATAAGGGTATCTGGGTTCCAAAAGTAAGTATATTTTATATCATTTACAGCCGTATTCACGTAAAGTGGAACATTTGTATTTATCTTGCAGTCATCGCTTCAGGATAGACAATGGTTAAATATCTGCTGCACTTTCCTACTGGAAATTGGCACCAAATCAGACATGAGACTGTTCATTTATATACTTTGGCATACTTATCTAATGCTTGATTTATGAATACGGCTGTAATACAACCCCCATTTATTAAGCTAATGCTACTGTACTAACATGTTACAACTGTGGACTGCTAGTCCATTCCCAATCCCGAGTACAAAGGCGTGTGGATTGCTCCCATGATTGACAATCCTAAATTTGGTAAGCGGCTGGTTTTTGTTATATCAATGAGTGTCTGCCAAAGCAATATCTGATTCTACAACGGCGGTGCTAACTGATATAATCTAGTGGCTGATCCAACTCTTCACGCGTACAAGTCTGCCTACATTGGCTTTGATCTGTGGCAGGTCAAGTCTGGCACTATCTTTGATAACATTATCGTGACCGACTCTATTGATGAGGCTATGAAATTCGCCGAGGAGACTTACGTCAAGGATGCACCTGCAGAGCGTGAAGCCAAGAATGCACTAGATGCTGCAGAAACTGAAAAACTTAAACTGCAACAAGCTGATATAATTCCAGATGGATTCCCAGATATGCCATCAACTAACCAAGAGATGCTGGATGAAGAGGATGATGAAAAGGACGAGCTTTAAATAAAGTTTACTTTTGTTGTGAATACATCGACCATGCATGTCTTTTTAAAATTAGACCTACACTGAAGAGTATACTGGTGCTCTACTCAGGCTAATGGTAGGCTCAGACCTTATTTGAGTTGAACAGTTGGCCCGACACGGTTCAAGTGTTTGACTTGTTTCCTGTTCAATACAACATAATCAAAATGAAACCTTGCATTCCTTTTCATTACTTATTGATTATCTATACAATATTGTGTATAAAAAGAGCAGCCATCCATACAAGTTTCACTATCGGCAACGAGTTTTAGCAAGACATTATATATACTATGAGTATATCCGGCGCGTTCAGTTCCTTTCTGGAATACCTACAGGTACATTTCATTCACTCAAAGCTGTCTTTCCATACTGTAGTATGCACATGAACTATACAGACCCAACACTATGGTTAACTCTATTTTGGTGTGTTGCATATCATCCTTTCTGGACGTTGAACATTGTGATACAAACAATAGCATCTTTCGATCATTTCAAGCGCTAACATATCATGGCCAAGCCAGTTAGTCCCAGTTTTGTCGGCAGTAAGTTGGCTTATAAAACCAACATAAATTAAAATGCTCCATGGTGTCTAACCCTTATTGTACATCCTTTGCATTAGATACGATACATTCGAATTGACTTTGCAACGCGTATTGGCAACCTTGCACTTCCACCGTTAGACTTTCGTGCTCAATTTCTATTATTGGTGGATATTTTCCCATTAATTATTGTTATATTTCTGCTGGCAGCATTTCAATCTCTATATATTATACTGTGGTATATATTCTTGTTGGCGAGCATCGTTGCCATCATGGGAGGTGAGACTGATATTAACTTTGGCATTTGTAATGATGCTACTCCAATCATGAAATTGGACATGTCAACCATTTTTTGATTACTAAAGGAACATAATTGACTTTGTAATCCGTATTTACGTACGATTATGATGAGTTAGGATCGATTCTCATTGCCATACCATCGACAATGATATGGTATGATATTCCAGTATACATAGGTGCACTTTTACTTTCACTAGGAATCACAGCATTTTTAGCGTGCATTGGGCTATATTTCCTGACGTATCGACTTTCCCACAGACGCAAGAAGCTTGCCAAAGTACAAATCAATTTCTTTGAACTCTTCAACTTTATATATGTAGATAGTGTATCGTCAATGTGAGCTAATGCATGCCTTTGTAACCATTCTAAACCAGGTATATCCACACACGGCTTCAGTAGAGCAATCTTCATTAACAAGTTCTACTGGGATAAGCCGCGGAAATAAAGACAGTGATGAAAACGAAAGCGACTCGGCTGGAAGTGAAGAGGAGTCACAGAATAACACAGAAAGACTTGACCAAGCTAGTGTTTATAATCGCTACAATAGTAGTGATGATCAAGAGAGTGTACAAATGATTGCATCATCTGAACCAAATATACTGACTATTCATACAAAGCGTGATTTTCCGCGTCAGCGTAAGTTTAAATGGTCATTTTGGCCCAACTTTTAGTAGTGATATATTAATAAGATGCTGGATGAAACTTGCTAAAATAAGTTGATAACATGCTTTGACATTGTTTTAAAACACCAATGGGATCGTGTAGATATTGGATTTTTATTGCTAAAGTTTACCATCGGGCTAGTCGTATTCTATCTTGGCCTTTGTGTAGGAAGCTTCATTCCATCCGTATACAACTTGATTCGTGTATCTGCTACTGTAGTACTGAGTGAAGATGTAGGGTTTGTCAATACAGCTGCTATTCAAATGCATATCTGAAAAAGCATACTATAGCTTACAATCTGCCAATATATTTAGTCATTTTCGGCTATTCCTATGGGTTTGGGAATTGCGCTCATGTCATTTGCATTGTTACTGCTGATCTATACTATAACTGTATGCTTTCAAAAGGTAAACATGATTTTATAATTAATACCATTGCATTGGAAATAATCTACATGAACCACTACAATGCTAACTCTGGCTAAATATAGGGACGAATTATATTGCACAAAGTCAAGGCATTTTCAATGTTTAATATGGGCACACTCGTGTTTTTGCTGCTCTCGGCAGTGTATATCCCAATATCAACTTCTCTATTGACTGTGTTTGGCTGCACGGTACAAACTTGCTCTGCAGGTAATTATATTATGCCGACTCTAATATATAGTGTATTATTTTACTACTGGATCTGATATTAAAAGTTATGCAATGGATGTTTGTCAGGCAGCGAATTTGTTGTACACAGTATAGCTCTGGGTAATATATATTTTAGTGTGATGCACCAAAACCCGACTTTTTAAATAGGAAACTAAGTTGTGTAATTCAAACACAATTTGTCATTACCGGTTTATTTGTAGATGTGGCTTCGCTCGCGTCTGATCTGACTGCATCTGCCAACACAACTGCCTGTGTCAAATGCAGCTTTAATACAACTATGTGTCCAATCGCATCCTCTCTCTGTCCAGGTGATACAGATTTGCGACTCAACGCCGATCCATCACTCTCCTGCGCAACAGAGATTCTTCCTTACTACGGGCCAGGCGCCATTCTTATGCTCATTGTAATCTGTTTGGGTGTTCCGTATATTTATTACCGACTCACATCTTTAGCAACAAAACTGGTACAAATCATTCCACCCAATCCGCTTTTAGCAAACACACCACAAAGCATTTGGCATTTACAAATGCAGCTCTCTGCGAACATTTGTCGTGGATTGTACTATGGGTACAAGTATACATGGCGGTATTATACACTTGTGTCTTTGAGTCAAAAACTGGCTGTTGTAGCAATATCGGTGTTTGCAGTACTATATCCCAGTAACTTAATAGTACGTATATGTTATTGAATGTGTGATATTGGAGATGTGTTGTGTATCACCAGCTTGAAATTCAAGTATTTTGGTCCTATGTTGTTGAAAATAATGTGTTTTTTAATGTATAAAATTAAGATGGCCATTCTTGCCATACACGGAGTGTGTTTATTTATTGCCATCATTTTCCGACCCTATGATCAAGTTGTAGAGGTAATGTTTAGTAATTTGATCAACTATCCAGGTGTTTATTAATCATGAATTCCTACCGCGTATTTTGCATTGCTGATCAAACTCTATACTGATATTGTATATTTGTGATTGTAGAATTTACTCAACATAGCATGCCTATTTTTGAATGCTATGAACGCGACCGTAGCACTCCTGATTGTGCTCAACATTTATCAATTTTCTTCTGGTTTAATCTATTTTATCTCGGCATTAAACATTGCGCTTCCAACTATCTTGCTTATTTATTTGATTGTGATTGATGTCAAGCGTACCAGTATGCTCAAGAAGCAGATCAAAAAAGCCAAGATGGATGATCCTGAATTGGACCGACTGATCAAAGAGATTGATATTCAAATGAATGCGTATACGATCAAGACTCTTGTGCGATTTTTTATGACTGTAGGCACAGTTGCATTTTTATCACTGGCACTGACGTGTATTGGATTTGTGAGAAGTATTGTCGAGTCGAATACATACTCTTCATCTGTTCCTACTGCAGTGAGTAGTTTAAAAATGTACATGTGGTGTATATAAGTTTACATGTATAGACTAACAAGTTTATACTTTGAATCTAGGCAACCTCCAATTCAAGCGCAATGTACGAGTTTGCAGGATATTCCAGCTGGAATGAATTTACAAACAAATGTTGCTGCGAATATCAAACTGCATCACCTCAAACCCAAACCAATCTCAATGAGATTTGGAAATGGTAAAGTTGATTGCACACTAATGTTGCATTTAGTTGATTTAACATTCCAAATGGATTAAATTTCTGGATTATTCTTAGTTTACCAAACAAAATCAGTAATGGACAGTTTCTATACAAGGTATATACTACTTTATACTTGATAGAGATTAAACTGTTTGATACAATTGGATCATCAAAATGGGATTTATTGCATTTTCACTAAATATTAAACTGGAAATAGGTTCGCAAGCGCAGTGGTTTAGGATCTGAAAATGGATTGGCCATTCGACCTTATTGCAGTTCAACGTTTAATTCATCAGCAGTGTGTGGCCAGCCATCTTATAACTCAACATTCCACAGATACACAGTTCCAATTTGCGCATCTTCAACGAATGATTATTCAGACATTCAGAAGGGATCGTTATGGTGAATTACAATCAAGTTTAATAAAGAGTTTGCAAGTTGAAATTCTTTCCAACAAAATGTCATCTGTCTTTGCCAAGACTGCTCTGCGTGCTAAAGCCTCTCTCAGACTCGTCCGTGGTGGCCACAAGGTTTCTTCCTGGGGTAGGCATTTGCTACTGCACTATGAGCTGTTTTGTACAAGTTGCTCATTCAACATTGTTACTATGAATAAAAACTGCAAATGGTTCGCTTGATCCAACCTTGACTGCAACTAGGTCCCATCCATTTCGAGTAAGTCCTGTTTAGTTTTATCATTGCTACTGTGGTGATACTGGATTACAATATATTACGACTTGACTCATTCAACTCAATCCTGCGACTGACCTGTGTTTGTTGAATTTCTTGCTGTTGTTGAATGTAGAGGCATCAACTGGGTTGGCAACGGTGTAAGTGTACTATGCTGATATACTGGACTGCAGTTTTAATTATGGTTTATTTTTGTACTTGAGTTGTCTGGTATCAACCTGTCCAGCCCATGAGCCATGCTGCACTTGCAACTGCCATACATTTGGTTCTTGAAATTTCAACCCATCTGAAATTCACATCGATTGACCATGACATATAGGCCGTTCCATTCAGTTCCAAAAACCCTATTCTATTCAAGAGCGTTTTCTGGATTGTCTCTGCTGCTGTCTTTGCCATTCCCTTTTACAGTAAGATCTTTTGGCTGCATGTTGAATGCATTGGTCATATTGCAAGGTGTGCATGATTTTAAACATGCATTGTGTGATTGGAATGGATGACTATTATGTAGGTGTTGAGCGCAAGGTATGGCATCTGCGCGTTGCCAAATGGGAAGCCGAAAAGGCCAGCAAGGAATAAACAAGTCTGAATCCAATATGGAAAGGACTGATATTGCTGTCTAAGCCATGTATACCTTTGGAGATTGGCTTAGTCCTACTTTTTCATTTGATTAAATCCCAATAGACCCGATTGAATCTACAATTCGTTAAAGCAATACCATTATTAGGATGATCATAGCATAAGGATATACACAAGACAGTACTTGATAGACATCGATAGATGAATCGATGGATGAATCGGAATAACAATACAAGCCAATTGAATACAAGATTAAAATGGCATTTCGAGATGCTTTTCCTAAAACCAACTAGACCATCCAACTTGCTCGGTCTTGGTCTTGACATTTCCATGGCCAACCAGGTTGCTGTCGCGGATGACACTATTCCATACGGTGCTGTCATTGAACCACCTAGCATAGGTCAGATATGCTCAATTGATATTTATTCGTTGTCCAAGTCGGCTGAATGCCCAGCCAGATAGTGGCTGGCAAAAACATTTATAAAATTGCAAATGTCAGCAGAGTGAATGCAATGGTTTATTTCCAGCAAACTGAAGTCGTCGATGCATGCTCAATGATTTATTGCTGTTCTATCGAATGAACTCTTGAATGAACCGAGCCACTATTATCCCTTCATTCGAATGAGCGCAGTACAGACTAACATTGCAATTAATAATTTAGTAAGAAACCTTAGCACTCCCACACTTGCTCATTCCAGCAGTCACAGGAGTCAGCGCAGTATTGCCAATTCAGAGTCTATGCATGAAGTCAGTATCGTGTATCCTGCATTACTATCGCAAGTCGCAATGGCTTTTAAAAGTCGGGTTTCATTGGATACACATTTAAAGGATTTGTTGGAATACACAGACTCGTTTTTTGGTCGGGATGGTGTTGTATGTCAATATGAGTTGTTTTCACTTTATATCAACCCTTTAGTTAATATTACATCTTATTTTCATTGTAGGATGTTTTGTGCTATATAATCAAAACCTCGGATCGAAATCTTTCTTTGTTGCTCGGTAGGGCATTGGACGCACAGGGATTCTTTCATGATGTAACGTATACCCACAGACTGCGTGATAGTCCACATGAACTCTACAAATTCGAAAGCTGGGAGTCAGAAGATACTAAAACAAGAGATTTGGATTTACTACCTCATGGAGTGTTTACTCTACTTACTGATTGCTATGTGCCAACTTGCACTCGCGATCAACTGTGCTACAGCATTACTTGTCCACGCAGAATTGAACAGGTGGGACTACTCTTGCTCAATTGAACATTCCAAGTGCCTGCTTGGCTCTACTATGCTATACGCTGGCTCACTGTTACGGAAATCACCAACTAATCTATGCAACCGTATTTTATTTAGAGAACACGGCTTCATCGCCAGGCTAATATGCTGTTGAGTCGGCACTACAGTAAAGGGTCTATTAATGAAAAGGTAGTTGAGCTTGTTCAACAATTCACCATTTTTTTCATGATCGCGTTGGTTTCAAGAGCTATTTGCTAAATTATGCTTTTGACACTTTACGCCTTAGGCAATCGGAACGCTTTGGTCTACCTCTGTATCAAAGGAAATAGTTGCTTCTGTTTCTGATAAAGAGAGGCTTCGACAAGAAGTGATATTCGAGATTATTAACGGCGAACGCGAGTTTGTCGAGGATTTGGACATCATGACAAAGGTAATGGTGGCTTTTGACAATGCAGCGTTATAATAACATTTATGTAACTCGAAGCTGTAAAATTTTCAACTGCACTCAGGCTAATAACTATATTTCAAATATATTCAGGTTTTCATCCAGCCACTGCGAGAACGTAACATTATTGAGCCAGAAAGAAAAGAAAAGTTTATCCAAGACGTGTTTCTCAATATTACAGAGCTTCATACAATCAACTCAAAGCTTCTACGCAAGCTGCTTATTCGACAAAAGGAAAATCCAGTGGTTGACAAAATCGGTGATATTTTCATTAATATTGCTAATGAATTTTACCCATATGTAGAGTATGGTGCAAAGCAAGTGTATGCAAAAAACTTGCTGGACGAAGAAAAAGCAAGCAATCTAGATTTTGTAAAGTTTTTAAAGGTATCCCTTTATATTTGTGGTGGTTTAAAAGTAGTTTAATGTTTATTGAAATAGTTCAACATGACAGGAATGCGAAAGACTACCAGCATTACGAAAACTTCCACTAGAGAGTTTCCTAGCACGTCCAACAACACGAATGGGCCGGTACCCATTGCTATTGAAGCCTGTGATGGAAAAATCCGCAGAAACCCATCCAGATCGCACTCTTATTCCACAGGCACTTTTGTCTATTCGAGAAGTATTGGCAAGTATTAATGTCGAAGCTGGAAAGGCAGATAATATTGTAAAGCTGTCTCGATTAGATAGACAGCTCCAATTTGACGAAGGAGAGAAAGAAGTTAGTGTTTTTATTGCTGCATGAGCTTATCAGATATTTTGATGTGGAAATGATCAGGCTGTTTATCTTACTCAATGCATTATATTTATTTGATGATGTGCTAGGATTTGCGATTGAATGATGAAGGTCGCACGATTGTTCGCGACGGAAAACTCATGTTAAAAAGATCTGGAAATGATATGGAGCTGAGTGTGTTTTTATTTGACCACATGTTTCTTATTACTCGGAAAAAAGAAAACGGGCACTACAAAGTTGCTCGTAAAGTAAGTTTGAATTTTACATCTAGATTGATTTGATCCTCATCTAATACTTTGGCATTATGCTAGCCAATTCCATTGGAATTGCTCACCTTTCGACTCGACAAACCACCACGTGCTGGAGGCGATCTTGTTTCTACAGCCACTTCTAAAGCTGCTACACTATATGGAGTAGCAGCGCAAAAACCCAATTCCATCAGCCACAAACATACACATTCTGGTTCAAATCCCATGGCATTAACAGATTCTGCATCACGCACATTCCCTATTTTTATCTCTCATTTGGGTCAATCTGGCGGCCAATATACTTTGTTGGCATCTTCTCAGGCCGATCGCCAATCCTGGTGTGATGCTATTGAGAAACAAAAAACTATTCTTAGTGAACGCAAGAAAAGGTTTGAAATTGTTAGCTTGGTGAGCTCAGGGTTTCCAGTCTCAAACCGCATCAACTGTTCGATATCCTATCTTGATCGGCTGATTCTTGGAACTGATTTTGGACTTTTTGTTGGAACCGAATATCCGACTTCTACTGACTTGTTGACCGAGTTGAACGAAAACCGATTTGTGAAAGTTATTGATTTAGAAAGAATTGTTCAGGTTGATGTTTTGCCCAATAATGATAATCTTTTGGTGCTTTCGGGTGAGTGGGTAGTGTGGATTAAAGCGTAATCAATATGCTTGACTTGCTTTTATTCAACCTGGATTCATGCCGCGCTAACCAACATGTCATCTATTTCTCGTATACTCATACTGTGATGTGTAGACAAGACACTGCTGTCATTTCCTTTGCAGGTTTTGAATATATCGGAAGTGGATACTACAGGAGCTGGATATAAAGGCAAAAAGATTGGATCGCACGTGTCGTTTTTTAAACAAGGTATATGTGCCGAACGGACGTTGGTTTGTGCAGTCAAGTCCACTGCACTGACTGCAACAATCAAGGTGCTTGAGCCGGTTGGGCTAGGTGTAAATAATCTTCGTGGCAAGATCGGTAAACTTTTTCGTGCTACCAATGACGCTCTTCGTGTCTACAAGGTGAGATGGATATGAAATAGCATAGTGACGCATCTGTATTAACACTGAATTGTTGTGTTTCAGGAATTCTATATTCCCACAGAATCTAAATCAATTCACTATCTTAAATCAAAGCTGTGTGTTGGGTGTGCAAAAGGATTCGAGATTGTTGATTTGGAATCTCTGAATACTCAAGGTATGTCATGCCTATTTTTCTCTTTCAACCAAAACATGCTTGACAAGCATAGTACATAGTTACCAAAGTGTATATCTTTACCATTTAGGGCTGCTGGATCCAACGGACGAGTCGCTTGATTTTGTCCTTAAAAAGGAAACTGTGCGTCCTATTTCAATCTTTCGAGTGCGCGATGGCGATTTTTTTTTGTGTTATAACGGTAAGTAATTTGATTTTACCCTTCGAGTGTGTAAATAGTGGCTGCTGCATGATACGGCAAAGTTAAAATTGTATTACCTGTTCTTCAATCACCACTACAGAATTTGGATTCTACATTGACCGACTTGGACGACGCGCTAAAACTGACTGGCTTGTTCAATGGGCAGGAGCGCCGACCGCATTTTCCTTTGCCCCACCTTATATCATTGCCTTTGAGCCATCGTTTATAGAGATTAGGCATGTAGACACGGGTGAATTACAACAGATTATTCAAACAAACAATTTACGGGCGTTGAATGCAGATTCCGATGCATTGCATTGCGCCATGGATTTGATGGACGATATGCAACAGGTGTTTCGATTGCAACCCATTGATCAATTTAGATTGAGATGAATGTGACAATAGGAAGCAGAAACTCCACGTTACTATTTTATTGACTGCTGGTGTTCAATTGGAATAGCCTGGACTTGGGGTACCTATAAGCTGATATCATTGGGTTGCGTCAAATCAAGGTACACCACTTGGTTTTCCAAACCGTTATATCTTGCCTGATCACCACTTGAACCCATCCGATATAGCAGTCTGCAATACTCTGATCATTCCATATTAGATTGAATCCACTTTTTAATGAAACGTTTTATTTCAAAATTGTTCATGTTTGACTCGACTCGAAACTATGCAGCTGAATACGGGGATAAGGATATGCCAAATGAAACTGACATGTTGATGGTAGATTTAATTTTCTAGAATAGGTCGATGTTGTACTTGACAGTATGTTATGGGCAACAATGGGATGGCTATCCAGCATATATTGAGCTTATTGTTTACCGTCAACAAGCTTTCTGATGTGCACCATTCAATCATTTCAAGGTAAACTTTCTCGAGATGGAACCGACTATTCAGTTTGCTTTCTCAAGCTCCAATCATTTTAATTGAATTCGCCATATCATAAAACCTTGCGCTTTATTGAAAACGTACAGATAGGATGGCATTAATCATGAATAATAATGAAAGGTTGAATGATTCAGGTTAAAAATGATACAGTATAGTCAAATTAACATCAAACACCGTGGCTTTGTGATGAGATTGGCTTGAGTGAAAGCCAAACACCCAGTAACGATCCAGCAGCCAAGTATAAATGCTTGGGTGCAACATTCAACGGCCTGAGTTTTCTCACAGCAGGCGTGGCAGTCGCACCAACAGTTGGATGGTCTTCAAAAGAATCGGTATCCAGTGCATTGCCATGACCCGTACCAGCAATATCGTCACAAATTTCCTCTGCGGTTAAAATTTGTGCCAAAGATCCACTTTCAATCAATCGAACTTCAATAAATGATTCGTCAAACGCAAACAAATATTGATCCACAACTGCAAAATGGGTCGGCGAGCCATGGAAAGATATAATCCATTGACCTCGAGCGCGGTGACCAAATTTGTCAATTACAATGGCAAATTCTTGGAAACACAGAAGAAAAGAGGCATCAGGAAGACGGAAAATGGCTACAGGTGTCTGGTGCTCGCGATTAAGGACAAAGCTAAGAGATTTATCACGGTGATCAAGAATGCCTTGAGTTTTTAAAGTCGTGAGCTGAATCATTTCAAAGCCTTTGGTCGAGCCAATGCAAAGCATAGAGTTGAGAAAATCTACACATCGACTCTCGGATGGAACATAAAGTTCCTATAGATTTAAAAATAATTGAGCAACCACCATGCCAACAGGACACCTCATTTAAATTTATAAACTCCAAATTTACCTTGTGAACACGCAACGACTCTGTAATATTCAGAATATCGCGATTGCTGTTGTGAAAAAATCGACCGAGTCGATAGCGAATTGGGTTTGCAGTACCTCCACTTGAAGGTTTCCATATTTTGATACTGGAATTGAGTGGCTGTGAATTGACGGTACACACTAGAGGCTCGCCAGATAGTATACCTTGTTTGAAAAAAGAAACGGGGGACGTGACTCGACGACCTTTAGTAAGGGGTGCGTTATTTTTATAAATAATGTCTATCGGAAATGTATATAAGACCTTGTCTAAGCACATACCCATACAATCAACGTTAGTACGTGTCGCATGACAATAAACAACGACAAAGCCGAGCAGTTGCAAATATGGAATTTCATCATCGTCTGTTTTCAAAATAATAAACCATGGCACCAAGTTTGTCATTTGAAAAACTTACCAGCAAGAACCAACATGGACTGAGACTCGATCTGAATATCAATTTTAGTGACCCGCTTCATATCAATAATCTTGGTAAATTCAGAAGATTGTACTGAACAGATCGAGTTTGATCGCATCGATAATCCAAAGCGTGTTGGTATGGAGGGTGCTACTTCGATGGGGCCAGTCCATGTATTTGCTTTTTTTATCGAGTTGTCTCGATCAGCGATATAAACACCATTGGATCCACCTACAATGATATAGCCTTCCCACGTTATCACACTTGTAGGGAATGCGTCGGGAATTGCAGTATCGATTGGACCACGCCATAATGGAGTCAATGAGATGTAGCTTGTTTGAATTTTGCGAACTGCTTTTTGTTTTTCAATGGCTTCCTGCCATGATTCAACCTCTGAGTGATTTACAGCTTGGAGAGATAGTGTGCCACTATCTCTACCACCAAATGAGATTTCAAACGTAGGAAGTTTAGAATAGTCGATTGATTTGTGTCTGGATTTAAGTTGTCCTTCTGAAAAACTGGATGTGAAGTTTGCCGAAGTGAACTGATCCCTAGATACAGTGACCAGTTCAAGTGGGAATGGATGTCGTATAATTTTCAAGAGGCCATTCGACTTTTCTCGAACGACCAATAACATATGGTCAAATAAAAAAACAGTTACTTCGCAGTCATTGTTGGGTCGCCGTAAAAGAGTTAGTTTTCCTTCTCGTATGATTATACGGCCAGGACTCATAAGCCGCAATGCCTAAATAATATAAAAATGATGAAACAACTAAGTCAATGTGTTTTTAAACTGGTATGTCTTTAACATGAACATACATCTTCAGTATTTTCTTGAGGAGTAAAAGTTTTGGATAGTTTTTCAAGCCGCAGCAGATTGACTGCATGACCTGCATCTCTATTCAGTCGTGTAAGAATTTCTTGAAGTGTGTCTCTAGCTTTTGTCATTTGAAGCGAGTCGGGATGATCATCGGAAGTATATTTCAAGATTTCTTTAAGAAGCAGGGGATAACGAGCAAATCGTGTTGTTGGGGCGGCAAGGAAGCTCTCAAGGGGTAATTTTCTTAGTTCAGGACGAACCATGCACTCCTAGAATCATACACAAAGCGAGATTAAGTACAGCTTCATACAGTGCATTTAATCCAGCTAATATGAATCTGATTTATCATAATATACTTGCATCCAAGAAATAACAGAGATTAGGATTGATGCATTTTTCGTCATCCAGATATGCCTTGGCATAGACCTGATGGCCACCGTAGCCAACATAAGCCTCAAACTCTTTGATTAAACCCAGAAATGTGTCACCAATGCCACCTGATACAACCAAATTGGATTGCAAAGCAATCAATCCTTTGATGAGTTTTCGATTTGCTGTGAGCAAGTCGTTTATATTAAAAAAAACAGTCTTGATGAATGCATCGCGCCTATCACTCTGGATGATTGTTCCTGAGTTGAGTGGATCCATGAATATCTAGTATTTCAACAGGATAGACAGTGTCAATAAGTTGAAAAGCAATGATGGACCAATACACAGAGTATTTACTTTGATGACAGCCTCTAAATCCTGGACATAGTCACGCTCGCCATTAATGAGTTCAAAAATGACTTCCTGTCGCTTGCGTTCCTTTGGAGTAAATGATTCTAGTATAGTGATTGAAACGGTCTCTCTCCACAGTGCGGTGATTCGAGGTTGAAAAGTAGGCTAATATGCAAAGCAAATAGACAAGATTGATAAACTTAGTATATTGAGTGGTATACGCAATGACACAAAGATGATCCAGTGCCAGTTAAAGATAGCCTTACTGGTGCTTCATTAGTGAGTCGACCGTCCTGGGACACGCAGATTGAAGATCTACCTGCAAATGTAGTGATGGGATCGCCATACTGTAGATTGTGCTATGATTGACAATGTAGTTTAGTAAAACAAAAACATTCAAGATCTGATGCTAGTCGTACCTCTGCAAGTGTGCAAGGACACGAAAGACTTGCACATATAAATGTGGAAGGACACGTAGACATGTAGCAAGGAGTCAATGGAAGAAAAACACCAGATAGAGAATCTACAGGTGGATCAAGGATCAGACAGAGAGGAATGTGATTGTATGTAGCCAGATTGTTAATGTGATCGCCCGTGGCAGCAACAACGACACATTTTCTTGTAGCAAAAACCTCGACCACGAGTTGCACCAACACAAGATCAGTAATACCGATAATGTTGCTAGTTAAATGCTAGTCAATCAGCAAGAGTTAGTTGAATAGTTTGACATGATAAATCTAAACACGAATGACATACAACAAGAGATTCTCCCGTGATGGCAGGAGTACAAGACAGACCAGAATTGGTGATTTTGGAGAAAGTAGAGCCAATCCTGATATTAGTTTCTGATGACACAGAATCAGCACTGACGAACAAGGGAATAGCTTGAACAAGATTAGAGTAAATACAAGACAATAACGCTCTTTCAGTAATAGGAAGTAACAGTTGTTTATCCAGTGCAGAAGCAAGACGTTGGTCTAATATTGAACTATCCAGATGACCACAACAATCCTGTGAATGAGTTCCATGAGAAGATTGGTAGTGAATAGTAGGTGGTTTAGATAATGGAGAAGACTGATTTGAAGAAGCTTGAATGATAGAAACATGGTTATGTAAACTGGAAGAGCGTTGAAGAATGTTACTATTAGAAGCTTGTGATGTAGCAGTTTGAGGAGCAGAATAAACCAGTTGAGTAGAAGATAAACTGGTCTTTCGAGAAGGCAGAATGACAGGACTCGTCATGGCAGAATGAACAGAATTGAAGCTTGCAGCGTATGGAGAAAGAAGCGAAGCATTCTGATTGACAGTGTTAGTCAAGCTGTCTGTTGGGTTGAAATCCTTTACTGGAGCAGCCATGGCAGCAACTCCAATCTTGGTTGTGAATTCCATCGCAGAATTCAAGCGAATTCAACTTTATCAATTTAATGTCTTGTTCGCTCAACAACTCGTCCAACAACTTGCTGCTGCTCATGAGATTCTTATCTCGTTGTTTATTACTCAAAGACTGTCCTGATTCTTCTCTTACAAAACAACTTCCTTTTTCATGTCAATTGAATCGCATGGCTGCTGTAAGTCTTGTCGAATCAAGTCTGTAATAATCTTACTAAATTCATTTGTCTAGTATCTCGAGTGTATGCAGGTTATGTTTGATAATGTTTATAAACTACAAGCTTCTACTCATCCTATTGAGTTGGATCTTCTCAAGTCTCAGTTACATACCTTTTCTCAGTGGATTGAAGACCAGAAATTGGTAACGTAAATCACTATTCAACTCTCTTGTTCTGTAACTGATTTGCTCTTCTTTGTATAGAAACTCTCGTTGGAACAAATTCATCAACACAAGGAATCAACTGTCGATGCAACCAACAATCTGTCTCTTGAATCGTCTTCTTCATCTAATCAAATAGAACTGCATCGACTTGAGCTTCTTAAACTTCCCATTTATTCTCCAAATCGTCTTGCTACAAAAAATACTATTCTACAATCCGAAACACTATCAGGAGAAATCGAAATGCTACCATTTAAAAGGTAGTTTTTTAAACTGTTTCACATAAATACTTTGCAATCGACTAACCGTTTTATTGCCAATACAAGAAATGTTCAGGCAGATAAAGCTGAATTGCTTGGTAGTGCTGCTCAGTCAAACCATCTGCTTTCTACACCTTCATCTTCTGGTGTAACCAGCAAAGCATTGGCTTCGATTATTGAACGCAATCGTAAACTACAAGATGATTTATCCACAGATCTCGCATTTCATGCCGAACAGCTTAAACTCAATTCGCTTTTATTTCAAAATAAACTTGAAATGGATGCCAAGGTAATGGTTTCCTTGCTTCGGATCTTGACCCCTGTCTTGCATCACCGTAAATGATCTTTGGATGATACTGAAATCATTGTATTGTAGGTTTTAGAAGAGACTGATGAGCAACTGGGTCACAACCTAATAAGATTGCAGCGTGAAAGAAAGAGTATCAAAGCATTCACATCTAAATCATGGGGAACAACCTTTTTGATATGGGGCAGCATTATAGTCGTGATACTGTTGGCCATGTTTACATTCATGGTAATGCAAGTTGCGCGTCCTGTTCGTAGATACTCTCATCGTACTACTACCATCAAAACTACATCCTCAACCACCACTAGCATACACTCGATACCACCCGATTATTATTTTGATTAAAGTGTTGTCGGCTGTCTTGCACAACATCATTCAATAAAATACAAACAGTCCAATTTTAAAACATGATTCAGAATAAAAATATGTTATTCAAGATAAATGCTAAATCCAATCAATGATAAAGGAATGGTGGAAAAACAGAATCAAATCAATAAAATGGATGAATTAAGCAGAGCTGGCTGCACGGAACTCCTTGGCAACATCGCACATGTTCTTGAGAGCAGACTCGGTCTCGGCCCAGCCACGAGTCTTAAGACCACAGTCGGGGTTAACCCAGAGAAGACGGGTGTCAATATACTTGGAAATGGCTTGAAGACGTTCCTTGATCTCAGTAGCAGGTGGAACACGAGGAGAATGGATATCGTAGAGACCGGGACCAATGCCACGAGTGTAGCCATGAGCCTCAAAGGCACGCAACAATTTGAGGTCAGACTTGGAGTTCTCAATGGTAATGCAGTCGGCATCAAGGTCGGAAATGGACTGGAAAATGTCGTTAAAGTCAGAGTAGCACATGTGTGTGTGGATCTGAGTCTCGTCCTTGACACCAGTGGAGGAAAGCAAGAAGGAGTTGACAGCCCATTCGAGATAAGCGGCATGAGCTTCCTTGCGAAGGGGAAGACCCTCACGAATAGCAGGCTCATCAATCTGAATGGCAGGAAGACCAGCAGCTTCAAGATCGCATACTTCCTTACGCAGAGCAAGTGCAATCTGGAAAGTAGTGTCCTTTCGGGGTTGATCATCACGAACAAACGACCACTGAAGCATGGTGACGGGACCAGTAAGCATACCCTTCATAGGCTTGGTGGTGAGAGACTGTGCGTAAACAGAGACATCAACAGTCATGGCAGTAGGACGGCTGACATCACCAAAGATAATAGGAGGCTTGACGCAACGAGATCCGTAGGACTGGACCCAACCGTTCTCGGAAAAGACGTAACCCTTGAGGTGTTCACCGAAAAATTCAACCATGTCGTTACGCTCAAACTCACCGTGGACAAGAACATCAAGACCGACGTTCTCCTGGAAGCGAACAGTCTTTTCGATTTCAGACTTGACAAAGTCATCGTACTGCTTCTGAGTCCACTCGCTCTTCTTGAACTTTTGACGAGCAACACGGACATCCTTGGTTTGAGGGAATGATCCGACAGTGGTGGTAGGGAAAGCAGGCAGATTGAGCTTAGTCTTCTGAACGGCTTCACGAACAGCAAACTCGTGTTGACGCTTGAACATGGCAGGAGAAAGGTTCTTGAGCTCTTCCTGAACCTTGGGGTCGTGGATCAGAGGAGAAACCTTGCGGTCCTCAATGGCAGCCTTGTTGGCAGCAAGCTCGGCAGCAACAGAAGATGGGTCTGAAACAGCCTTGGCAATGATCTGGAGCTCGTGCAATTTCTGAACAGCAAATGACATCCACGCCTTGATGGTGGGGTTCATCTTCTTTTCAGACTCGAGAGAGTGGGGGGAATGGAGCATCGAGCAAGAAGGAGCAACAAGAACGCGAGCAGCACCGACAGCAGCAACAGCCTTCTTGACAGTGGCAATAGATTTGGCAAGATCGTTCATCCAAATGTTACGGCCATTGACAACACCAACAGAAACAGATTTGGTTGATCCGGCAATGCGAGCAAGGACAAGGTCAAGATCTTCGGGAGCACGGACAAGGTCAACGTGAATGGTATCAATGGGAAGATCAGCAATGAAATCAAGGTTGGATCCAATAGTACCGAAATACGAAGCAACCATGATGTTGAGCTTGGGGCAAGCAGCACGGATAGCAGCGTAGGTCTTGGTGTAAGCAGCCTTGAGAGAGGCGGGCTGGTCGAGAGCAAGAATAGACTCATCGATCTGGACGTGAGTAGCACCGGCCTCTTGCAGCTTAGTAAGCAGCGAGGTGTATACAGGCAGGAAAGAGTCGAGCAGCGACAGAACATCAAATCCGGCCGAAGCGTTTTTGTCGCCCTTTCCGAGCAAAAGGAACGAAATGGGACCAAGCAAAACAGGACGAGTCGCAACACCAATAGATTTGGCCTCGAGGAACTCTTCAACGGGTTTAAGAGTGTTCAGACTAAACTTGGTGGATGAAGAGAACTCGGGAACAATGTAATGGTCTGAAAAGCAACAAGAATCAAGTCAGTCAGCAGATCTATAAGCAACACATTAAACACTCCAATTACTTACAGTTGGTATCGAACCACTTTTTCATCTCCATAGCAGGAACATCGATTCCTTCAGCGGGACGCTGCAGACCACGACCCATAGCAAAGTATTGGTCAATCTTGTTGGGAATAGAGTGGTAGCGATCGGGAATGACACCAAACAGGAAGGCATGGTCAAGAACATGGTCGTACATGGAAAAGTCGTTGGATGGAACATATCCAGCAGAGAGAACTTGACTCTGAAGCTTCCAGTGAGTAGCACGAAGTGCCTATTGAACAAGTGTACAAACATAATAAGCCAACCAAACATGAAATTGCATAAACAATAAATCAGATCTTCAATGAGTGGATTTGTCAGCAACACAAAAATGGAATCAACAACAGCAGGGGTTGAACAAGACACTCAGTTGATGATTAAACAGTACAATTCATATATTCTCAACATGTATCGATGCAACAGTATAGAATGTTTAAAGATCAGTTCAACTTCCGCCCAACAAAACTAACCTTGGCACCAGCAAGCAGGTCGTCACAAGAGATCTTGCTAGCCCAGTAGGCTTCGACCAACTTTTTAAGGTCACGAACAGCACCCATGCGAGGGAAACCGAGATTTGTAGCAACAACAGACATGATAGTATAGTAATAAAGATCTGAATGTACCGACAAGATCAATACAAAGAAACGCGTTGTATTTATAGCGACTTGAGAGCCGAGTGTTGCTGACTAATCCAACCCAACAGCCGCTCTGCAATGAATTGTTCGTTGATATTCTAAAATATTCTCAATCTTATTCAACTGTCTTGTTCAATGCTATCCACCAATCTAACACTCACAAAAATAATAGTTTTGGAATACCACCAGACTAGTCATCACAACTGAAATAGTATTTAATATAGACGCTATTTAGATGATAAATGTTGCATGGCTGTATCCACTGTATGTGTCGTCACACCCATACACCATGCAATCAATGTCTTGTATCGACTGGATTTGAGATGTCGTTGTTCATGTAGCTTGTGTACTGCCTGGATCAGTGTATTGTTATTATGAGTTGTTATATAAGCCAACCATTTTCAAGAATTTAAGCGGATGATCTACAGCCGTATTCACGCAAGCGGACCATTTAGATCCATCTATTCTGTTTTGAAATAGACAATGGTTGAATAATCATTACACTTTCCTACTGACTGACTGCTTTTTCAATAAACACAATGTCCATTATATGATACTTTGAGAATACAGCAGTTGTTTCCATGTCGATTATCAAAAGACCAGCCAACTAATGAAACTCACAAAACAATATTGTCCAGTAAATGTGGTATGAATTGTCACCAATCAAGCATGACTGCTCATCATGTACTTTGGCATCCCTATTCAATGATCCGCTTCATGTAAATACAGCTGTAGTGTGGGGTTGGGCTTGAGAAAAACATCCAGTGGTTCGTATACCGCCAAACTACCAAGTCCGACTTATACCGTCCATATAATCTGCACTGTTGATATAAAGCAAAGAATACATCAATCCTATATATGCCATCGGAAATAAAAAATGGGGCACTCTCTTCCGTAATGACTCGAGTCTGTTTGTGGCATTTGTTTCAACTGTTCCGATACAAACAACCGGAAATCTATTACAACATTCCTCTCCGACCCTTTAGCTTCAGCCTATCAAATAGGACACAATGGTTGTAGCGAGAATGTTAATGAATAAACCATATCAGCACTGGATTGATACTAGCAAGATAAACTAGTAATGCATTGTTGAAATAATAGTTCAATTCATTCTAAGCAATCATGCAGCCCTTGGTTATAGGCCGCAACTGTTATCTGCTGTCCTAATGCCTTTTCAGGAAATTAGCCGATGTGTGAATTAAATTTTCATTAGTAGTCAGATAAAGGGCTCATAGTGCTGATTGGTTAGCACGCTCCGTAGTTGAATAAATGACAAAGCAACAAACGGAAAGTAGCTAAAATCCATCGCGGATTAGCTCAACCTTGAGTATTAAAAGAAGCCGTATATCCCTGATGTCCAAGTAACGCTTTTCATTCCATCTACTCAAGATGTCACATACTGAGCCTGCACTCTCATTACCATCAAAGTCGTGTGCAAATTCATTCGGTTTGCAATTGATTTCGACAGTATCCGCAATCGTGGCGTTTGGGTTTATACTGGTACTACCTTCGTATCTTCGAGTCACCAATCAATCCTATCACATTGTTTTTGGGTCGGTCAGCTCTATAGACCAGTACTTTCTTATATACTATGTCGCACCTCTGGGTATACTTACTACAGCCATGTACATCAGATGCTGGAACAACGATGCCGATGTTGCCAACGCACTCTGTTGCTCTAAACCCAATCAAGTACCTTCTAGATTTTGGATACCCCGTTGGAAAATCATGTCTAGGCTTAGCAATGCCTTTTCTGCTTGCTCAAGTGGTGATATCCTATTAGGATCCATGGTGGTGCTATCCAATGTGCTATGGCTGATTGTTCCCATTATCATCAAGGTTCTCATGTATCCAAACGGAAAATTGCTTTCTACTCGAGGATTTTTAAACCATATTTCTAATACTGCAGGTAAATATATTTACTCGAGCGATTGACCTTGTTCTATCAACTCACCATTTTTGTGTTTTTTAGCCATGACTGGAGTATGGGATGGTGGTCTTGCAATCGTTTTTGCTGTACGAGAAAACTTGGCTGCAAAGGCACTTTTGGGAAATGATGCTGGACAGTACCATCGAGGAATCAAGTACCATATTGTTCTTGGATACGCGAGCTTTGGTTTTATTATCTATCATGCAATACACTTCTTGGTGCTGTACACTGTAGAAGGCAATCTAGCGTACAAAATACTTCCCTGGCTGAGCAACAAGGCGTATACCAACTCGATGGGCATCATTTCTTGTCTTTCGTTAATTTTGATGATTATTTCATCCATCTTTAAAGCCCGACGATCAAGCTATCGCATTTTTTACTGGACGCACCAGCTGTACATTGCATTTTTACTTTTTGCCATTGTGCATGCATATCAATCTATATACCCTTTGATTGCTCCATTGCTATACTTTATCTACGACCGTATTTTGCCGCGCTTAAAGACATCAAGAAACACCACGGCTATCATAACCAAGGTATCTTCGGATATTGTCAGAGTAGACATTCCGATCCTAGCTGAATTTAAGCAAACTAGCACCTATGCACCAGGAGATTGGATTAATCTGCTTATTCCGTCCATTTCATCAGTCAATTGGCATCCCTTTTCCATTGCATCGTATCACGCCACATCCCCAGATACAATGACCTTTTTTATCAAAAACTATGGACCATGGACAGCATCGGTTTATAATGCATCGAGTGTTTATGGTACTTCTGTCGCTGTCAAAGTAGATGGTGTGTTTGGATCTCGCAGTAAAGAGTATCTTGGATACAAACATTTGGTTTTGGTTGGTGGCGGTACTGGAATAGCAGCACTTATACCTTATATGCAGCATTATTTAAAGGCAACTGACGGTAAAATCACATTGGTTTGGACTGCTCGCAATGCATCAGATATCTGTGCTTATCGCAACATGCTTGAGCTACTGTCTCCCTCTTCAACACTTATGGATCGTGTGACGGTACATATGCATCTTACCAGATGTATTCCTACTGCTGAGGTGCCAATAGATGATGACGAAAAACTTGAGAGAACTTGCATAGATTTGTTTACCGAAAAAGAGTTGGATGCCAAAAGTGTTGTAGAAAACGAGAGTTCCATTTTCATGCATTCTCACCGCGTTTCTACCTCTGCACTATCCTATGGTACCATTCCTCAAGATAAGAAACCGTGTCAAACCATGTTTGGCATCTATGCAGCTATTCTTGCTGTGGTGATGTTTTCGTGTGGTATAACTGGATACATTCTTGGAAGAACGTTGATTCCCGGATACGAGACCCAATCGTGTCGCCTTGTACCGCAAAATACACTATCATTCATGGACAATTTCATGTGTTGGTATTACTATTACTGGGCACCAATCGTGTATGCATGTGCGTTGGCCACGGTTGGCGGGTTGGTTAGTACCACTGCAATGAATTTCTATCGGGGTCGCGGATCTTTCCAGCGTTATATTACCCAGGATGAATCAGCCACCAAACCACTCATTGAAAGCAACACTACACATCCCTTGAATGCAGAGACGCTGCAACAATGGTTTAGCCCAGTTCAAGAGCGACCAGAACTAGACACAATTCTCAAGGGTGTGTTTAGTCGTTGCAGCGATAAAGATACGGACAAAGTAGCTGTCATGGCTGCTGGACCTGAACACATGGTACGCGAAGTCGAAAGAGTGACTGTAGAGGGTGGACAGTGTTTTTATCGGGAATCATGGCAGATTTAATGCAGTATTTGGCTATTGTATATATTTATAAAGTTTATCATTTTTATAATCAAACATGACATTGTTCAAGTATTATTACAAGTGAGTTTCCAGTGTTGGCTTTTTACAAGGGATTCAATGCATTGTTGCAAGGTAGATAAAAAGTAGTCAGATGGGCTGTTCAAGGTCATCAAAAATAGTGAATGGCAATTTTGTCATAAATCTCCACATCTATCTGATATGGAAGAACCCAACAATGGATCTTATCACCCGGCTGGGATGGACCTAAAACAAGTCATTTATATCCACAGACATGGTGAGCCTTATGAATTCATCTGTTTGCTGGAGTGGCTTTTGTATAAACTACTGGTTTACTCTTGGAATATGCCAACATCACATTCAAGATATTAAATATCTGATTTACTGCTACGAATGTGTTAGGTGCGAGAACTCCAACTCATGGCAATCTCATTGGTCTTACTAGTGCTAGTTTGTGGAACCAATGCAATTTGTCGCCGTTTTTAAAGGCTCTTCAGACTGTAGGCGACCATACACACTATATTGAGCGTACTTCTGATTTAGGCGAGTCAGTGAATTGGCTTGATAGATTGATTCCAACTAGGCTGGTGTATAACAAGACCATGCATTAGAATGCCATGACTTGATCATGTGTAAACCAAATATCATTGCTTACTGATCTAATCTCTTGTGAATGCATTGCTGTGATTTGTATGTGCGGGTAAATATGATGCTCTACAGGCCATGCTGCTCACAAAGTACCTCCTACGCTTTCGCGGATTGCATTTGGTGCTCCTAGTGGGACCGTTGCATCGGAGCAGCATTTGGCTGCGTCACGAACTGTTCGACAGCTCAAGAGTCTGCTTGAAAAGGCAGGGGTCGGAAGTTGGTAAGCATTTAGTCTGTTCTGACCTTCTAGTCATCTTACAGTTTCATATTTTGCTAACATGCTTGATAGTTTCTCTGGACAACTGACTGATATTGGTAAACTTACACTGTACAATCTTGGCCAAGATTTGCGCAAGTTGTATATTGACAAACTTGAATTATTGCCGCCTATTTTGGATTCGAGATCTTCGCAATTGTTATACCTACGAAGTACTGATTATACACGTACTATTGAATCGCTTCAATTTCTGCTACATGGCTTATATCCACCATTGAAACGTCAGGCACCTAATAGTCTCAATCTGCAAATTCATGTTTTACCTGATTCTGCCGAAACTATGCATCCTCGGGATGATTGCGCTGCACTCGCACTTGAAATCAAGCGATTCCGTGATACATTCTTTGCTCGCAATGCCAACCGAATTAAATCTGTCTTGTCCAAGTTTCCTACCTTTGTGCATGCATTCGACGGTACGGGTATTAGCGATATGAACAAGGTATTCCGCATTTACGATACTCTGCAGTGTCTTGAAGGCAATGACCTTCCCTTTCCAAAAGGAATTACCGAGTTTCACATGCAGGAACTCACAGCTCTAGTTGTAGACCAGTGGGGTAAGCTTTTTGGGTCTAGCAATTTTATTGCTAGTATGTCGCTTGGGAGATTTGTGGGCGAATTTTCTCAGCAGATTCAAGCTGCTTCCAAGGGGGCCAGTAAAACCCCCAAAATGGCCGTTTATTCTGGCCACGATACGTAAGAAACCCGATATGGTCTACTATTGCTTTGGTGTTGAAATAGCCATGATGCCAACCTTGCATTTTTTCATATCTAGTACAATTCTACCTATTCTTGCTGCCTTTCGTGCATCGGATGGAACCCATCCCGGCTATGCATCCAATGTAAGTTAATAGCCACTTTATCATTTATTTTTTATTCAAGCAAAACTCAATCCTGTTGATATGATCTCGCATCTATCTGGCTGACAACTATTCACTCTGGATTGGAAATTTTTATTATCTAGCTTTCATTTGAGCTATACAAGACTCGTGCAAGTGATTCAACTTGGCGTCGATTGACTGGATGGACTTCTCCATCTCAGCATTATGTGCGTATGTTATATAATGGAAAACCGCGTCCACTTTTTGGATGTGCTTCTCAAAACCAACATCTCCCTGGACATCCAGAAATGTGCACACTAGATGCATTCATGGCCGAAGTCGACCGTATCACTCCAAAAAACTACGAAGTCAAATGCGCGACTCCTATCAAGGTTGTCCCTGATTGGGACTAATTGAGTGCAAATCTACTGTTTAATAGTATTTGTCTTTTCCTCATATTGAATTTAGCTGCTACATTGACAATACTTTGCAAAACTATAATCCATGGTTTGAGTTTCCTAATGTGCAACTATCCATATATCTTTTCCTCAATCCAATACCATTATAAGTTAATGGACTGCAGTCCATTAAAACCTCATTTTTCAAACTATGCAATATTGTCTTTAATGAATGGTGCTAGACTACCATAGTGTTGAAAATAGCCCTCCAGCCTCGTAAAATTTCTCGACGTTTTCCAATAAAAAAACCAACCGTACTTGTGAATTCAGCATAGATTCAGTGTTTTATGGGAGAAAAGTCAAAGGTTTATTCAACACTATAATATCATTTAAAGATATACAACTCATATATCCTATACTTGAATTCACGTTGAATCAGTAAACAACGGGTGTGATTGAAGTGCCAAATAAGCTGGTCGTTGTAATGATTGGATGGCAACTTTAATATCTGTATTAATATCTTGAATCAACGCATCTAGTTTACACACATCACTGCAGAGTTAATACTTGATTTAAACGAGTTGAACCAGATTATTGATCATCGTTAGTGACTTGCCTAGAGATGTATAGTTTTGTTCTGGCCGAATGTAGCCAGCAACAATCACTCGTAAATCTGCTCCATAAAAGTCTTTGGGGAATTCATGTATGATATGCACCTCCTAGTATGACAGATGAATCAGTACCAACTCGTCTTGGTGTCATGACTCAAAGTAGTGTATGGAATAATGTAGAAATGAGTTCAAGCGACTTACTGCAGATCGCTTCTCGTTCTTGTAAAATGGATTCCATCCAAAACTCATGACCATAGGCAATACAGCAGACGATGCATCATGACCCACACAGGCCCATCCATAGTAGATTCCAGTTTCGAGAAGCTCTCCAGCAGTTTGTGCAACATTCTCTGGCAAGTTTGCTTGCAGTTTGACAAGGACAGTAACAATCGATTAGTCACCGTCTGTCTTGATAGTCGAGATGATCGAATAGCAAGTTGAATCTTGTTGCCAGCAAACTGTAATCAAGGCTTACCAGTTGGAATGCCAAGCTGTTTTCCACCACGACCAAATCCCTTGCTAACTATGCCACTCAACTGTACTGGATAAGGCGATTGGGGTTGTTCTGGCCCAACAACATCTGGTCTGATCATGTTCGTCTATCCAAAAATCACTCTTCAGAATCCTTGAATATGTGCAAACCATTTGCATTCAAGATTCATAATATATATATAAATTCTGTTTATTCTGAACCCATCTGGCTTCCAAAAGATGCTGCCCACTTCAACTCACCCTAAATTGTGGTTCATTACACGCTGAAACTAGATCTAGGTAGTCTACATTCCCTCAACCTCCATCGCATCAACTACATCCTTGTGTGTCTTGCCTACATTACCAAAATCGTCATTAATACTTGTTGGTGCATCAGCAACTGTCTTTTGACTGGTCGTTAAAGACTGCACAGGTGCTGTTAAGAGCGGTGATTTTATAGGTGTCGGCTCAGTGTGTGATGGCATGGCTACAACGTTGGGCACTGAAGTTGACAAATATGTATCCGATTTCACTTCAGTCACATTTACACCATTAGATGCTGCTGTAAGATTAGGAAAATCATTTGCGGTTTTATCCAATATAGCTTTGTCGCCTCGCCATGACTGATATGCAGCAAGACGATTTTTACACTGTTCAATAGTAAGTCCTCGGCGCCATCCATTCTCGCCATCTAGCCAGGCTGCAAACTTGGCATTGCGCTTCGACTGGATACCTTTTTCTGTAGTAATGGACACGGTCAAGCCATTCTCTGCCATCATTTCACTGCGTTTGCGACGGAAATAATCCTCTGTATTATCAACAAAAAAAATCTTGTATGTGTTGACACAAATCTTGAGCTCTAGCCCAGATCGAGTCTCAACATACAGTGGTGGATCCTCCGTGACTTCTATAGGCAAAGTGCGTTTTAAAAAGGGTTCGTTGCGACGGAAGCCTAGCGCCTCAGCCATAGACAGCTGCACAAATTGATCAACATACAAAGACCATTTTTCCTCTGATGAAATTGTATCGTCTGAAAGCTGGTCGTTTTTGCCTAGTAATTGGACTGTAAGCACACGCTCAGGTATAAACTAGACAGTCAAGTTGAACAGTAAGCATATATACATAAAAGTTGCGTTTACAAAACATATCATTCTGAAAAAAGGCAGCTACTCACAAATTCCAAACGATATACATTTTCTTCTTGAATAAGTGTTTCGGCGGATAATCTGTACATGGCTTCCTGGCGAGAAGAAGTAGAGGGTCTTTCGTGATCACGGTAGAAAAGTGAAATCAGATCCATAGACTTTGGATCGCTGATAATGAGTTGCATCTATAAAAGAATATCAATCAAGTGAGAATTACGGCTTAACAAGCTATACATGATCAAAATAAAACTATTATAGACTCGCAGGTTTGTAGCTCACCTGCTTGACAATACTTGAAATTAGGCGATCCACAGTAAATATGAGATATCCAGAAGTCCAAAACATATTGCGGGCACGGTCCTCAAAATCAACGGCATCCATTGCATTGCATGAAAAAGCCTGAATGTTTTTCAACAGTTCAGAGTATCGATCACATTCAGAATATCCAGAACCTATAGACAAAATAGTAATTGCCAGAAAACATTAGAAAGTCCAAATTAGACTGTACCTAGGAATTACATACAAACGTATAACCTACCAAGCTCCTTTTGAAGGCCAAGCTCCAACGCAATAAAATTGTACATTTCACTGCGGGTGGGTAGTCCATCTAGTTCATCAGAAAGTTCCTTCATCTTTTGTAGCCGTGAAAAAAGCATCTAGACTCGAGTAGTCAGTGTGAGCAAAATCATTCATCAAAAATAGCTCTAAATAGTCGACAGTATCACTAACCTGGTACAGTCTGAAGAATGCATAAATATTCGTGTTTGCATAAAACGAGTAGGAGGTACGTTTGCGAGTATTATGCTCGAGTTTGCATTCACTTTCACCAGCCATGCTCATTTCTGTATCAGCCATAGGTACATCAACATCAATGGATCCATCCGTGTTCATCATTGTTCCATCATTGGTTTTTTTAAACGTTTGTGAACCAGGAATGCATGCATCCGGAGTAGCCACATGACCAGAATAAGCACCATGCGAGTCAGCATCGATGGCCATAGCCGATTCAAAGCCGTTTCCGCTAACAGGAGTATTCTCACTATCCTCATCGTATCCAACCAAATTCTCAATCAAAAAGAATCGCTTTACAAACACATCCAAAAACTCGCGAATACGATCGTCATCCGGTCCAGATGCAGGACTAGGAGGCTCAATATAAGAAGCAAGAATGCGCCTGACATGACGGAAAATATCCAATCTTTTAAATGCAAAATCAAATTGGTAGCGGTTAGCCAAGTTGGAGCGTTTCTCACACTGCTCGCGCTGAAGAACCTCGATTTCAGTGACAAGAGACTTGACATTCATGGCCTTACGGTCAGATGCTTTAAAGTGAATACCTTGGTGATCAAGAGCTTTGGCACAGTTTTTGGCATCAATTTCTCTCCATACTTTGTTCCATTCCCGTTGTGAGCGCTTCCACTCTTCATCCTTTTGCTTTAAACGCTTAAGTACAATAGGAACAGCAATAGCAGGATTTTGGTGTAGAGCATCAATCACTTCGGCGCCACGATCCTTATCGTACACCTTTTTGATAGCGCGCTGATAAATTGCAACAGAATAGCCTCCAAGTCCCGGTGAAAGTCGAAACTTTGTTCGTTCTTCAGGAGACATGATTTGGAGTTGCTTGGCAATGGGTTCAAGCATTGCGATAACACGCAAGTTAGATTCAATATTGAGATCAAACTCATAACGCTCCTCCTCGCATTTGTACATGGCTTCTTCATATGGTGTTTTTTTGTGCACAACAAAACCAGTCTCGGAAACGTATACAGGATGAGAAATCCAATCATTGTTTAGCACTTCCTTGGCAAGCTCATCACGACCACTAGTAGCTGGACGAGGAATCTATAACAAAAAACATTAAGTTTAAAGCCACACCCAGTCGCATCCAATGCATAACCACTTACATCCTTGGGTAGCTTTCTATAACTGTGGCCACTGCGTTTGCAGCTACGCAAATCAATTTCGGGTCGGTCGGCTGGAATATTGTAAATGACTTCATCATTTTCATACTTGACAAATTTCTTGAACCATTCAAAAAGCTCAGGGCTGCGCATCAAAAAAGGCTCAGTGCGTTCAACAAGAGTTTTGCTGTCAATAATCTCCTGGGTAAACAGATTCAACAGTTTAAGGAATTCGTTATAAGATGCCTTGTTTCCAATTACCCGTTTGCATCTTTCAAAAAAATCCAGCTCGCCAGAAGATGCCACTTTTCCCCTGTAAGCAATCGATGTCAAGGGCATTGCCGAGGAAGAAGGAATGCCATTGCCAGTCCGAATCTTTTTTTTAGGTGGTGGAAGCTGGCTAGGAGGACCAGCATAACTCATGGGAAAATTGGTACCAGAATGGCGCTTTGCCTGTTTCTTGGCACTTTGATCAGCAGATTTGATCCCATTTTCCGTTGCAGAGAGAGCGTGTTGAGAAGATTGCTGAGGGGTTTGTGGATGTGTCTGATTTTGTGGTTGGGCTTGCTGAAAAGACTGTGACTGAGGTTGACTATTATCAGGCAAAAACTGCTTGAATTCGTCTAGCAAATCTGGTGCCTCTTTAAACAGAATTTGAACCTGGGCATACACTTCTTGGATTGGCTTTCCTTCTCGTTGATATGTTTGCAAAATTTCTAAAAATTGCTTGTAAGTGTCAGGCTCTGTCGAAAATCGATTCTTGATCTTATTTACATAGTTGATCGCATGGTTAAATTCGACTGGACCACGATTACTACGAGCATTGGCATCGTGGCCAAAAGAGCTAGCATTATCATCGCCATAAACCTGCATAGGAGGTGGACCAGAAGCAGAGGAATATTGAGAAGGTTGACCAGAGCCAGATAGATGTTGAGTAGAGCCGTGTGGAGCTCCGTAACGCACTGCTCCAGAAATAGGTGCATTTGAAAATCCATCTTTTCCTTGATTAGAAGGAACATGCTTGGCACTCATATGAGAATCACCTGAATGCAACATATGAGGAGGTGCGCCGTTATGCATTGGTAAGCCATACGCAGCGCTAGGATGTGGACCCCCTGGAGCAATAGAAGGCAAAGATGATAAAGCAATGCTGCTACCTGGAGGACCATACGACACACCATCACGACTTGCACTATCGCCACGGTTAGTAGGATGATAAGGATCATTTCCTGCAGATGCAGCGGGAGCAATCTGGTTTACAACATAAGGGTGATCACGCGGGGTAGTCACACGCACAGGATCTGCGGGATTGTTGGTTGGCTCAATGCGATACCCTGGTGGTAGAAAAGTATTGAATCCCATAATCAGATTTGGATGTCCACGAAACAGGGACGATACACGTTCGATTACTCCAGGCGTGTCAATTGCTTGCGATTTAAAGTCTTTCATGATATCCAAGAATCGATTGTAAACCTCGGGCTGGTCACCAAATTGAATTTTTACTTGATCCAAATATGATAATGCATCTCGCACATTTAATGGGCGATACCCGGCCGGAGATGGATTTGGCTCATTGAAATTAAATGCAGTATTTGGTGGTCCTGCAACTCCCGCTGATGTATGTGACTGCTGGCTTGTAGAAGGTGATTCTGGTCGTGCAGCTGTTGAACTGTGAGGCTGCATGTGAGTAGGAGTTATAGTTCCACTTGATGGCATAGATCCACTGACTATTTGATTGTGATGTCCCTGCTGAGGCAATGATCCGCCAGCCGGCATCTGCGCGTGCATGGATGTCGGTGGGTGTGATTGAATGGATGAATGTGGCTGGGGAGCAGAAGAATACAATCCACTTTGCGATTCATAGTGTGAATGACCGGAATTCAGTCCAGATGAAGATGGAATTGACGGGGGTCCAGACATAGGCTGGGAATGTGGAATATCATTTAAAGAATGAGATGCTGGATACGAAGTGTACTGTGTGCCTGGTCTAACATTGGGTCCATGCAACGAAGGCGAAGCATGAGAAACGTTTGAAAGTGTTAGGGGCGGCTGAGTAGGTGCCATTTGAGAAGGATAGGGCGATTGAGCCAAAAGATAGGATTGTGGGTGAGATGGTCGGTCAGTTTTGGGTGTTTGGATTGGTCCTCTAGAGTATTCCATATTATTACTGCTGGAAGTGTTGAATGCATAGATAAATCAGGCATAAGTGTCATGGACAACATCAAGTGTATTTTCAGCTATAAATTAAAAATAATATACCTTTGTGGAGGATAAGATCCACCAGGGCCTGGTACAGGTGGTGGAATCTGCGACATGGCTTTCAAGTGCTAATTTGAGTCCAAGACAATAACTAACCAAACTAGAGTGGATTTAAAAAGTCGGTCAGATTAAATTGTCAGAAAACTGATAAAAAAGTATGGCAACATGTGTAGAAATAAACACCATCACGAGTGCGATCAAATCGAATCATGGATGCATTTGAATATGCTTAAATACGGAAAAGGACCTTGTAAACTCAATATACTAGATGACTCATAATAATGGATATTTAAAGCAAGTGGATGGCTCAAGGTCATTGAGTTTGTACATAAAAGTATCAAACTATTGGGGCTGTTTGATGATCTAAAATGAAAACATTGGTGTGGACATTAGCCCAACTGATACTTGACCCAGCAAGTAAATAGCATTGACATCTTCGCGAGGAAAAGCTCAATAAAAACTTTAAAGCTAATCCAAACGAGACTCAATGCAATCTATAAAAACCAAACTGATGTTGATAGTCTAAAATAACCATATAGAATGAGTGTAAAGGCCCGAATATTCAAATATGAAGAACGAGTCTGATGGTCATCCATATACAAAAATAGACTTGATCTTGTGCAGCTTGACGAAGCACAACCAATATCAAGCCAGTCAACACACCTAATGGCTATTTATAGATACAAAACAGATGGCTGCCTGGTAATTAACACAGCAAGATGGTGCAACCAAGTGCAACAATATCTTGACGCAAACATGAGATTTTTGGCTTCGAGCGGGAGCAATGCATAAGTCACGTGGTGATTAGACGGTAATATTTGGGGAATTACAACAATATACAGACTGTGCTGTAAAAGTATATTGTGGCGCAGCATACTAGCTACAGCGAAATGAACAGCGTCCAACAATTGCTGGATGCATGGTTACATATCCAACAAAGTGGAGTGAATGACAAGTGCAAGATAATGAATTCACATCAAGGAGTATATTCTAGCCCTTGGATCTATAAATCCACAAAACCAGCAGTATATCCAAAATCACAATGACGATTACCCATTACCAGTCCAAAGCATTAGTTCAATCCAATGGTTTTTTCCCATTGAAGGAATCCATATGGATTGATTAGAAAAGGGTATGCAACAAGTCCAAACTTCTGCCAAAATGCCCAAATCTAAAAGGTAGAAATAAAAGATATCTACAGGCATTTAATAAATAGCATGCATTTTACATCTGCTATAGGAGTAACGGCACTACTGAATCTTTGTTGAATATCTATAAAAACAAGACATTATGCCAGCAATGAGTATGCAGCTGGTTTTGAGTCCTTGTCTAAAACATGCTTACAGACTTGAAGATATGGTATTAAGCCATTGGAAATTATAAGATCTGGGTATGACATGTAGGCACAACCATGAAATCACCAGCGGTACTCAATGCAACCACAGATTCAAGACTCAGCATTTCAATAAGAAGCCTTGATAGGATAAAAAGTTTGCACAATATCTACACATGGGAAAAAACCTGCTCAATACGATATCAGTAGCAGCTAGATTTGCCTTTCAAAAGGTAGTCAATGCAGTCAAGAGTGCTGAGATGAAGCATGGATTCAATTGATAGACTTGATTGAAAGTGGACTAGAGTCGAAAGCAGCATTGAGTCGAATAATCAAATTAATACCTACTTGATGTACCAGACTCAAAGCAAGACGAAAGAACAAGGTCAGTTGGTTGTTAGAATCTCGGGCTAAATACTCGATAGGCTGAAAACCACTCAGCTGAGCGTGATGTTGCAGTAAACAAAGGTCAAGATCTGGCTCGACAGACCAAAATGTGTGGTTGGCCTGTTTCTTGCTGATTGGCTAGAGAATAGTCACGAGCAAGCCAATCAAACTCATATCACGTGGACTGATATTTGGATTTCATTTTATCTGAATTCTCATCCTGTCATCAGTTGTAATATGCTACGGAGATTACCAACAAGTATTACGCTTACTCAGGCTGATATCACCGAGTTGGATCAGTTACGTGAGAAGCAAGCTAATGAGAAAGGATCTTGCCAGAGTGAGCGTAATCAAGGTGAGCTACTACAGTCATCTCAAGAGACATACTTTGAGCAGCATATTGACAGTAATACTCAAACTCGACTGTTTTGTTGTGGTTTAAATCACATATTCAAGATAAAAGCGCACCCAGTGTACTAGATCGAACTGTGGCATTGAATTCAGCCAACGCTGAGAAGCAGCACAAGACCCGCGATCGAATTGGACTTGTCCATCCTTGATTATACTATCGTTATTTCAACCCAATCACCGCTATACAACATTGACCCAGTTTAAAAAGCATCTGAAAATATAGGTTTCTTTATCCAATAATCCAACATGAACATGTTGCTATGCATGCAAACTCAATAAAAGACATTATTTTTTACCAAGCTGGTCAATCATGGGATCGTCCCAATTGATAAACTTTCCAGACATACCAGAAACACTGTGTAATGCAACGTTGGCAATAGCTGCTCCTGGGAGTTTGGCGGATAGAAGATTGCCAGACTCTTTTAGTTTAAGGAAGTAGGCATGATTGGACTGAGACATGGCTGATGCTCCTTTATCACGAATTTCCCCCTGCATGTCCGTATCAACCACTACACCATTTTCAGCAAGGTCAGTCATTAAATCAAAAACCTTGATCTACCAGCCATGAAATGCAATCGCTGGTAAATCATTAAACCGAACCTAGTATGAAATTCAAGTAGATCACCTCCTGGACGAATAGCAACACTTGTAATAAGCGGCTCCTCAAGACCAAGTCCTTCAACTAGCATATTCATGGATGCCTTGGATACGCAATATGGCACCCATCCCACATATGCGCTAACTGCAGCACCCGAACTAACCATCACAATTCTACCACCTCGGCCTGTTAGAGCATCTATCTGCCGCAAATAGGGTAGTGCACGCTGAACCATCTCAACTCCAGCAAATACATTGACTTGCATCAATGACCGCCATTTGTCCAGATCAGCATCAGCAACCTTGGAGAGTGGTTCCAACACACCTGCATTGTGCACAACGGTATTGATTGTTCCAAACGCCGCTACACATGCATCAACTGCATTGGATGCTTCTCCAGAAATAGACAGATCAAACACTTGATAGCGGAAAGTAGCTGGATACTGACTTGAAAGAGCTTGGACCTCCAAGAGTGAGTCGAGCGTTGATCGACCAATACCAAATACCTGAGCATTCTGTCGCAAACAGGCTTCTGCAATTGCTAGACCAATCCCTCGAGAAGCTCCTGTGACTAATATAGTAGGAGTCATGAATTTATGGAAAGTGTCGAAGCTGCTCAGTTGGGTGACAAATATTTATCCTGCTATACAGCACTGATTTCGGACAACTATACTTTTATTTAGCCTTGGTTGAAGTCGTAGAGACCAATGGCATACTTTAAACTAGCCCACCACTCTACACACTCTATGTCTAGACTGAGCTCCCGTTTAGCCTCAGTGAAGCTGCACGTGATGAGTAGACTGGCTGTAATGAATTGGTTTTGGTGGAAACTCGAGTGGATGGTTTAACCCTTGATATTACCAAACATGTCTCGAGAATTTAATCCAGAAAACATCCCTTCATCCTTTTCACAGACACCTCCAGAAACAACTTTACAACAGAAGCAATTTAAAATAAACTTTGAAGATGGTAGTAGCACATCATCTCGCAGCAGTAAAACACGCGAATTGAGCAAGGTGAACAGCAATAGTCAGATTCACTATACATCCGTGAGTTATCCCAAAAACGATATTACCAATTCAGTAACTGACTCGGCTCATCAAGATAAATGTGTGGTGCCAAATATGGACGAGACATATTTATACACAGCAAGAGCAAGTCAAATCAGTAATCCGTTTGCAACACCGCGAGACTCATCACTTCCACCACATCCTAGAGCTAGTCGCATCATATCAAGCACACCGTCTAATATCACACAACAGGGTTCTAATACTGCACATAATAGTCAGTCAATGGCATCTCCCACTATGGAAAGTGCTGTATCCAATCCATTCGCGACACCCTTGATGAGCGCCGTATCTAACCCCTTTGCAACGCCATTAGACAACACCATGTCGCCAATACTTGAAAGTGCACCTCCATCTCGACTGAATCAGTCATCCAATACTGCCTCATCGCATTTTTTAAAAAAGAAATCGTCGAAAAATGGATTGTCAGAATCCCAAACAATACCGCATTCAAAGCAGCATCTTGACCAGGCAGGTCAGTGCCTTGGATCCATCGAATCAATCCAAGAAACCCACATGTTGCCACAACTGGAAGTAGACCCAATGCAGTTGCCTCGGATATTGACAAAGAAATCATATGGAAAAGATGGGATGAAAAAATCGACAGATGCATTGCATAAGCGAGATCGCTCCAAATCAAGAAAAACCGCTTACCATGTGCAATCACCAACAACCAGTATGTGACTCGAATCTTTTATTTCATTTCAATCTTGGCCAAATGTGGTCTATTATTTGTATTTATTGGAGCTATTTTTGACATTGTATTTGCACCAAACCAATGGCGCTCAATACACTTTTGTTTTGTAGATGAGTTTGTGGCAATTCCAATGGACGATATAACGGATCTATGCGGCAACCCTGTTCATTATAAATCCAAGTCAAAGTTATCCCACAAGAAGCTACATACAGATATACATTTAGCATCTACAATCAACTTGAACAACAGTGATATATCAGCCATGACTGGTAGATCCGATGATGGTTTAAAGACAATGGCATCGATTACAAATTTGACTTTACTTCCGCTAAACGAAAATAGTATGCCAGTTTCTGATCAGCCCATTAGTGTAGTGTATGTTCAAGAAAAATCAGGCAAGAGATTGTTTCGCAAATCAATGGGCGGACTTCGTAAAGCAGAGGGAAGCATTTCACCTAATGCATCGACCGGAGCCCCAAATATGAATTTGTCGCGAGTGAATTGGCAAGATCAACTGTGTGAATTGGCCAAGGTATGTTTAACAAAACTACTTTTTTTAGCTTTTTCTAAAACTATTTTATTTGAATTATAACTTATTGAATCACTATGTACGTGGAATCAATCCACTGGCAGTTTACCAATAGCCTCACCTACACGATCCTTTTGATTCTCCACAGTCTCTATGCCGGTTTATGTCTCTACTCACTTGTTCTATTCCCGCTAGCTGCAACACCTGCATTTCCTACGACCAGCCCGCTTAAGGTGAATCAAACAATCAATTTAAACGACACACTATACACCACACTGGCTCCGCAAATACTTGAATTCCAAGTTACTGCACTTCAGGATGTAGAATTGCTTACATCAACAAGCTTTCGCTTTTTGGTGTTTTATTCTATGATAGCAAATGGATTGTCGCTTCTTTTTCAGCTGGGAAGCTTAGCTGCATTGATGAGTACCTTGAATATTGCTACAGAGAATATCAGTAACAGCCAAGCTGACGTGTTGGTTAAAACAAACAAGATAAACGGTGATGATACAGCTCATCAAAGCATGATGGATCTGACCCAACACATGAACATTCAAACCAATAGTGGATTCAACTTGGAACGACCTCTACCACCAATACCTACGCAAATGAATAGTGTCAACGCAGATGCAAAGATTGAACTGTTGCGTTTTGCTTCTGTTTTCGACACCAAAGACATCCTATTTACTTTATCAACGAATTGGCAACTTTTTTGCAGGATTCTCATTGTATCAAGTTAGTTTTTTAAATTGCACTTTTAAACACCATGTGTGGGTTATAGATTGCTTACGCTTTATATTGGTTATTATAGCTGCGACAGTGTCATTTATTTCCAACGCACTCATGATTCCCATCGATATGCGTATTAGCCAAAGTGGTACAGATGGTCAATATGGTGGTGCATATGGTATGCCCAATTGGTATTTTGATCCGTCAAAAATCACTCAGGATTTGGTTGTGATGGATTTACGGATATGGATTGCATGCAATATTGTACGTGGGGTATTTGGCATTGTGTGCTGGATCGTGTGTATTGTGTTGATTAGTTGGAAAAAAGTAATGCGTACTAGTAGTATGACGGATAGGAATTATGCAATTAAAAGGCGAGTAGGGCAAGGAATCATGCCAATATAGCAATTGAGTTGGCTTGGATTATATTAAACACTTGAAAAGTAGTGCACATCAAAAATGAGTAGATGGTGGACGGGACATGACCACATGTCCTAATATGCAAAGTTTTGAATCATAGTAATAAACTGCCTAAATTTATTTAAATCTCGACTAAATCCTCAAAAAACAGCATATCAACTCGAATAAAAAAGATAAAATAAGAAATATATACTATCTCTATAGAACAAATCGCTTGTATGTGCGTCTGTATTTACTATCCACTTTGTCAAGATAAAAGCTCCCAGGGAAAAAGTTGGTCTCGTCTACAATACCCTGAGGCTGATAGTCGCAAGCATTATGGACATCCTGACGAAGCTGCATTACTTGGTCAAAGTCATTGGGATCAACAACGGTGCGGGCGGCAAGACGGGCTGAAAGATTGAGATGCTTTGCCATACTTTCAGTTGAGCCGCGAACAGTAAAGGAGAAAAAAGAAGATGCAAGTCCAGATCCATACGAAAACATGCCAACTCGCTTGTTTAACTAGTGTGTAAAGAAGTTTAAAAAAAAGTAGTGTTGGCAATCAAATAGAACAATAATGTAGCACGTTCGCCATGACTAGATTGGACAGTTGGCAAGGCGTTTCAAATAACATACCAGTTCATTTGATGGGACGCTGGAAAGAAGGGAGACAAGACCGCCATAAAGAGAAGCACAATACATATTTCCCAGGTTTTTAGCGGCCATCAAACCAGGCGCAACACGAGCAGAAAACATGTCTTTGGTTACTCCCATGAACACTTTTTCAATGTCCTTGTTGGTGTAGGTCTGCTCAATAGGAGTAGAAGCATGCTCTTCAAATTGTGCAAGCTCCTTTGCAGACGGGTTACGACGCAGATCGTTAAAAGCAAAACGCCCATAGGATTTTTGAACAAGCTTGTTGTAAGGGCAGTGAAACAAAACATAATCCAAGTTGTTGCGATCAGCATTGACTACACCGCTCTAAAAGTAATGAATTGGTTAGGACTGCATTAAAAATAAACAGCAGATGCACTATTATGCCCGTCTTTTTAATATATTCACGCGCATTACAAGCCATTTCGATACAGAGCAATCTTACCTGTTCAAGTCTATCCAAGTAGTGATTGTAGCAGGTATCCAAGGCCTTGATATAGCATTTGTTGCTCAACTGTCCATCAACTTCTGGGTATTCAGAGTGCAAATCAGGCTTGTAAAAGTCCCAGACATGTTCAAGATGCGATACACGCATACGATGATCGAATACAATTGGAGCGTTTCTGCCCAACAACATGGCAACAGCACCAGCACCACCAGTAGGACGAGCATTGCCACTTTTGTAAATGGCAATGTCTGCTGCAACAACAATTGCAAGACGACCATCCCACGAAGAAGATTCAAGCCAGTTGATGGTATTGAATAAAGCATTAGTACCTCCATAGCAGGCATTGGTAGTATCAATACCTTCGACGTTTGAGTTGCCAGACTCGACAAACAGCTGCATGAGAACAGACTTTACAGACTTGGACTTGTCAATAATAGTTTCGGTGCCAACTTCAAGACGACCAATCTGGCTATAAGAAACATTATACTTGTCCATGAGTGATTTGACCACAGTCAGACACATCGAGTTGATATCCTCGCGATCGTCACAAAAGGCCATCTTGGTCTGGCCAAGACCAATGGTATATTTACCAGAAGACACACCATCAAATTGCTCTAGATTTTCAAAGCATCAGTTTATATATTCCAATACCCAATCCAAAGTTGTATAAAGCAAATCAAAGATGATAGGGTTAGCAACTAGTTTAACTCTGCAAGAGCTAGCCAATAAGGGAAACAGTGCAATTTGGAATACAATAGGTTGAGGCTCATGCAATTGATGAGCATGACAAATAGCTTGAATGCGGGATCAAGATTAAAATGACTAAGCGATGATATCAATGTATAGCGATAGGAGCGTTCAAAGACAAAAGACATAGCAAGATCACAGCCATAATGTCCAGTCAAATTCAATCATGAAAGCAACAAAATATCGAGTCTAAATAGATCCAAAACTCACCAAGTTGGGCTTGGTCGACACACTAAAATAGTCAAAGTTGACGGGACCGGTTACCAAGACAGAAACAGACCAAGATCAGTAGGTGGATTTCAAGGTGACAGCATCAAACACCCGTATTAGATGGCCATTTGAGATGATGGTGAATAGAATATAAGACAAAGGTAGATCAAATCGAGTCAGTAAGCAGAAACATTACATAGAACAGGACGGATGTGCTGATTCAGCAAAAACTCGAGCCTTCAATTCTAACTGGTCGGGATATCCAATTGCAAGTTTCTTTCAAATGGAAGCAACAGAAAGGTAGTCCAGCCATCAGTATTCAGACTGACAACTCAAACCCATTGTTGCTATGTAGGCCATACTCGAAAGGATTTATACAAAGACCAACCTTTTTGGGAAAATATACTTCGATAGCGTGAATACCGACATTCATGGTATTGTCGGCATTCAGAGGTAGTGGAACTCCAGTTCCGACCGAAAATATATCAGTGGGTGCGGAAACAGGAGTGGAGTTATTTAGATTTTGTCCATTTGTAATAGAATGTACGCTGCCGTTTGAACTGCTGTTGTTGCGAAGCATATTGGTGATATTACTATACTGCGGGTTAGTTGGACTACAATAAAATTTCGATTTGTTCCAAATGCTGATGGGCACAAAATACTCGTTCAAGGGATACTATTCACGTGACTGCACATCGACTACAGCCGTATTCACGCAACATGGAACACTGAATAAGGATGACAAACAGCCCGTCTCATGACACGATACTTCACACCAGTTTTACTGAATATCATATTAACACTGAATGGTTGACATGGGAATAACTGCTGCAGTTTGATATTGTTTTCTTGGACTAGAACATATTCGAGTTTGTAATCATTGACAATATCAAAACAAACTCAATATCTGATTTAAAACTTGTTGATTATGTAATGTATATCAACAAGACAGTCTCGGTTTAAAAGTATAGTTTACAATCATATAATGAACATTGTATTTGAAAGGGTTGCAGATGTCTAATCAAGTCAATCTGTAATAAGAAAACTAAATATTTAAGCCTTGACCCAAAGCAGAATAGAAATGCGTTTCATTTTACGTGAATACGGCAGTAATAAACTGCTAGACTATTTATGGCAATAACAGATGCTCAAACCCTTTAAATTCCAGTCCAACAATCTCAAGAATGCAACTAGAAGATGGTTTATCAATACCATTTTGCCTGAATATACAACTTTAACAGTACAATTCCTGTTCAACACTATCCAGTGTCTGCAACACACTTGGTATTCAACTTGCTCGAGTTTCCCCGAATGAGTGCTTTTGGTCAAAACAGCTGTGATCTTGCTGTGACTGCGAGCGGTAAAAGCACTATATTTTCACGTGACTACACAGCTTTGATGAGCCAATAAGCGTGCGGTGAATCTTGCCATCACAACTTACATTTCAACAAAGTGTATTCATTATGGGCTTGTTTTTCGAAGCCTACGAATCAGTTCGCAATGTGTCTGGGCTTCCACCCGACCAATTCCACACCGTTGTTGCTATCACTTCTCTTGTCTTTGTCCTCACTGTTTGGCTACTTTCGTATGCTTTAAACCAACCTCTTGTAAGATTTCAAAGATCTTTATTTCCTTGACAATCTACTGTTCTTGTTGAGCAGTCCTGGTTTTAACTGGATCGTTCGAGTAATGCATTTGCTAAAGCTTCACTGTTATATCATTCAACGAGATGGACAATGATTCAACAACTCTTTTTATTCATTGGGATCTACTTGAACTGCGGATTAGCCCATTTGATATTCATCAGTGTCTGGTGAATTTGATCTAGCTAGCCCACTTATAGCTCTTTCATTGATTTAAACTGTTGAATTTTGGTCTAGATGGAATCTGCTGTTTCTACTTTCAGTCCATATTCCTCATCACTGCTATTTTCGTTGTTTACAAGTCAAACTAACTTTAGATTTTCACTATTGGTCACGCCAACTCATAATGACAGAAATCTAAAGACACTGGATCAGAACCTCCAAGAGTCCCAGTCTCCATTCCATTTATTGGTGCTGCTATAGCCTATGGAGTTGATCCTATCAAGTTTCTTATAGAATGTCGTCAAAAGGTACTTGATTAGCCCGTATTTCTTCCATGATTGCTATTAAATTGTAGACAATATCACTTTCAATCTATACGCAATATCTTGTAGTATGAGCGTTTGAAAACGTTGTCATGCGAAATGCAAATTTGGATTCTACTGCTCTTTCATCTATGTCTAACTGTTGTGTTCAAAACGGCTTATATAGTATGGCGACTGCTTCACCTTTGTTATGCTAGGTCGTAAAATGACTTTTTGTCTAGGTCCAGATGGAAACCACTACGTATTCAACGTTCCTGTTGCAGATGCTACAGCTGAAGGTGCATACAAGAAACTGACGGTGCCTGTTTTTGGTGCTGGTGTTGTGTATGATGTACACAATGCTATGTTTATGGAACAAAAAAAGTAAGACATGGTTGAATGAGAAATAGTAGGTGTATAGATTTGATATTAACCATTTATGATTGATCAAACTTGAAAGGTTTGTCAAGGACGCTTTTAACTCAAACTCGTTCAATGCATATATGCTCAACATTTGGAATGAAACAAATGCCTTTTTTAACGATTGGGAGGATCATTACGACGCTAATATGATTTTTGATGAAATGTCTGAACTCACTATTCGTACTGCTTCACATTGTCTGCTCGGCAAGGAGATCCGCCAACAGCTGCACTCTACAGGTAATTCATGCATGCCATTCTTGTATTTTCTGTATCAACCAGCTTGATATATTCGCTTTTGCTCATATCACATCTTGACAACTCTAGTTGCTCAGCTGTATCACGATCTTGACTCTGGTCTCGCACCTATTAATGTGTTTTTTCGCTGGCTGCCACTACCGGTTTACTTTAAGCGTGACCGTGCCAATAAGATCATGTCTAAAACCTTTGTTGATATTATTAAAAAGCGACGTGCTACTAATAGCACCGACAACGCTGATCTGATGCAAACTTTGATGTTTGCTCGGTATCGTGATGGAACCAGCATGACAGATGATGAAATTGCTCATCTTTTAATTGCAACTTTGATGGGTGGACAGCATACTAGCTCAACCACTCTTTGCTGGATGCTTTTTGAACTTGCTCGTCGTCAAGATATTGTTGACAAGCTTCTTCACGAACAATCAATGGTTCTGACAGGAAAGCCTGACACTCCGCCCGAGGATCTTCCCGAATTCACCCACGAGCAGATTCGTCAACTGACTTTCCTTGACTGTGTGATGAAAGAAACTCTTCGTCTTCACCCACCTATCCACACTGTTATGCGTAAAGTTGAAAAGAGCATGACTTATCGTGGCATGACTATCCCTGCTGGTCATTTCATTTGTGGTTCTGCTGCTGTCAGCCATTTGGATCCTACTCGTTTTCCAGATCCCCTCAAATTCGAGCCTAGTCGTTTCCTCAATAATGACGAAGGATCCGGAGAATGGTCCATTAACACTATTGATATTGCTCAAAAAAGTGCCCGATCCCACTTTTTACCATTTGGTGCTGGTGAGCCTTTTATGCATTTGTTTAATTCAAACTCTTTCAGTCTTTTGTTTTTTTCGGTAATACTGTTTCAAAAACATGAATCGTTTAAAACTAATTATTTACTTTTTGCACAACTCAGGTCGTCATCGTTGTATTGGTGAAGCGTTTGCTTATATTCAAAACAAAACCATTCTTTCCGCCTTTATTCGTCGCTACACTCACAAACTGTATGTTGACCCCAACACTGGAAAAGAGCATTTTCCTAGCTCTGATTACACCTCGCTGATTACAATTCCAGAGAAACCAGCACGTTTATCCATTACCCGTCGTTCTGTAAAAGCTTGAATGATGCGTTTTTTCTCGGTTTTAGGGGTATCTGTTTAATGTTTCAGAATAAACTCAGCGCTGTTATAGGTTTAATCACATGCATATTTAGACGCCATTTTATGCAATTATAGTTAGAGCCTAATTAGTGTAAATGTCACCAAGTACCAGTGAAACAGGGTTTCATGGACCCTAATAATTGTGGTTTGCCTCACCACGCGGTCCGACTTTGTTTGTTACCAGAAACGTGATGGCGTTCCTTATAACCAAGTCATTCAAAAAATATAAATAGCGATCAAGATACCACCTTATACGATCATATTCAGTTTACTTGATTCAACCCTAACAACTATGCCTGCCACCAACGAAACCCCCAAGACTGCCTTGCCCACCTGCCCTGAATGGTAAATCGTATTGGTTGATGTAGCTTGTACAAATTTATGTTGTTAAACTGTATATCTTCTCCAATAAACAGTGGCCTTGATATCGACTTCTCCGCTATTGACGAGTCCCAGAACAAGGGCTGCAACTGCGAGTCGACCAAGTACGTACCAAATACTCTTTAATAATTTTAATCATAGTGATCATAAAATTATTAGTGTTTAAAAACCTGGCCGACTAACTTGTATCACTTTTATATTGCTTTGCCTCACTAGGAACCAGTGCACCATTCTTTAAATTACTGCATATGATTCCATTTATTGCGATCCTTGATACGTCGTTACTGGCTTGTTCAAACTGCAAATAACAATGAAATATGCGTTTTAAATTGTGATTTTATGTCTGTTTCAAGAATCAATTTCTGTGGATGTTTAAGTGGTTTCAAATTAAGGGTCTCTCAAAAACTACACTGTAACTAGATGGTGATGTGAACATGGATCTGGACATGGATCTGTATCTGGAATGGTGACTTGTATAGTTCTTGTAATAAACACTGCTTGGTCGAATGATTGGGTATTGCTATACCAACTATTTGTCATTTAGATTGTCGCTGCGACTCATTCCACAAACATACACATCACTCGATTGCAACACAAAAGAGTTGCCAATCCATATTGAATACACATTTGCTTTGGCTGTAGCCAATCATTAAACGGATTACAATTCACAACACTCTTGCTGTATGTCTTGGTAGATGGGTTTCATGATTTTATTGGCATAGTATGGATCATTGTGGCTACCAGCATATTGGCAATCATCGCAATATACCAAAATGCTCCGTTGTTGAATCCCCACCAACCCAACTTGTAACCACCAATACTTGCAATATGCAACTAGAATATATTTATCAATCAAAACATCTCACTGCACCAATCGATTGTTTAGATTTGGAATATGTGATGTTCACTACCATCCAATCAGAAACCTGTATTTTAATCATGCAGTAACATCAACTACCAATGGAACCTCGAACCAATCCGACTCGCATACCACACATGATCTGTTACTTTGTCCATGTTGACTGTTACTGTTGACAATCAGTATTGGTTTATTCCTATCGAGGCGAGTTGATAGCAATGCGTATATTGTAATGGCTGTTTTCAGATCACTCGTCTGTCTGTCATGCAAAAACAAGAATTGCATTTGGAATGCTTGCTCATCAAGTGTTATGGATAATAAACAACAAATGCATTTCTAAATTTGTAGATTTGTAGATTTGGAATACCAATGTGAGTGACAGTACCATGTTTATGGAATACAACAGTCTATCAGGTATATTCAGCTGCATGGCTTACATCACAATATATTCGCATGACATGACAATCGCTTGTCCACGTTAATCTACAAACATCTTGATGTTGCCGCCTCGTAGAGCATTCAAGTATTTCTGTTTCGCGATTATCGTTTCTTGTTGATTCTTTTGGTACTAACCTTGTTTTTTCACCCATACAATAGTGCATCTCGCTTGCTAATGCCATAATACCGTATCATTTGTATTCCAGCCATGGATGTTTGTTTTTTGGAATTCATCCATCAGATGTGGTTTAATGACATGTTCCAACTTGCCGCTGGATATACCAAAATACGCACAATCAGTGTCCATGATACAGTATTGATGGTCACTTTGATCAATGCAATAGTTGACAAAGTCATGGTAAAACTGAAGCATTCACAGCTTTGCCAACTGATACACAGCAAGGCCGATCTGAACTGGACAGCTTTGTTTGAATAATGTCTTTTTAAAACGGATTTCATCACCTTTATTAATATCTTGATGCACAGTATAATTGGCTTGTCCAACATTCTTGATATAGTTGTCCACATTCACCATCTTGACTGTTTTGTGTTTCAGGAAGTTTGCAATACATTTCCCGTATGATGAATTGTCAATCAATTACATCATTTCTCATGTAGTGTGTAGGCTTGATTGGTATCTCCAGCTCGCATGTCATTCGAAACATGATCCATGAATGCATTGAACAGTGTGTTACACTTGTATTTTACAGTACAAGCTACACTGGAAACATCCAAACATTTATTCACGTACCATTTTAGCAACTGTATGGAATAACACTTTATTTCCAAAGAAACTGTCAATTAGTTTGTTACACTTGTAGTTTGGGTTTACCCGATCTTGTGGTTCAGCGCATATATCGTTGAACACAAGTCCCACATTGTTGAATATTGGCGGCATCTCGGCAAAGACATTCCAGAGTTGATTCGGCACGGTAATGTCACATTCAATAACACCAAATAGTGATTCTGTCATGACATGTTTGATGATGTTACGGTACAGCTCCATGACCTGATGGTTACCGCATAGCATGTCTTGACCAATGACATATATACAAGGCATTAGCATTATATCACAGAATTTGTCGACAGAGCTTATCTCGTCTTGTTCTTGTCCTGTCTTGTCCATGATAATGATGCAATACGATGCTTGATGGTCCAACGACATTGTATATGTATGTATGACACAACACATTATTGCGCTTGAATAGTTGACATTCACAGTATTTATTATTCATTTTCCAGTGGTATGTCAATGCTCATCCTGTAATTGGAATGTCATGTTTATGGATATCCAGATTCAAGTATTGGATCAAATAGCAACGCATTTTGGTTGCTTCTGTCGTGGGTTTACGTTCAAGTTGTTGTAGTCATTCAGTATATCGAATATATTGGTGTTGTTGACGATCTCATTGTAAACCAATGTTGGTACGGCTTTGCACTTTATATCATTACCGAACCATTTCCTGGATGGAATATGTCAATGTTTGACGTGCTCAATCACATTCACAGTATATGGTCCCAAATCTGGATATTCGTCGACATACTTGTATATATTCTGGGCTACTCTGGGTAAATACACCCATTTGCATTTCAGTATCGAATACTGTCAAGAACTGGTCCATGGATGTACTGTGAGGTACTGTGAGGTATTGGGTGACAAGTATGATAGAATGTCTTTGAATGTAAACGACCTGTTTGAAATCATTTGGTAGTTATTGTTACATTTGATGATGCTGTCCATTTCAGTGTTTCCGAAAGTTGAAATTCGCATCCCCAAACATTCAACTTTGTAACCCATTTGCTTGTGAGATGTGCTTGATTTTGCATGGTCGTTTGATACAAGATATTCATCGATCACCCGTCAATGGGTAATATCATCAGACTTGTATCACCTATTACAACCATGAAAAAAGCATCCGTTGAACTCACAGTATTCGTTTTGTCATCATAGCCGTCTACATTGTACTTTGCAATCGTTTTGTTCTGTTCAATGTCCCGACCCAATTCTTGCTCAATGCTACGAATCCACAACTGTTCGTATTTGGAAACGTTGCCATGCTTTTGTGTGCTTTATCAGGACTTGCGTGAGATATTTCTTGATGGCATTAATATCATATGAACCCAAGTTGAAGTCGTATACTGGCAACACATCCAGCCATTCCAGCAATTTGTTGCGCAACGACTTTCATGCCTTGACAACTTCAAACCTATCAATATATATAAACAACTCTGTGTACTTGGATACAGATCATGTAGATATTTCATTTGTATGTTATTCATCTTGATCATCTTGATCATCGTTACATCCAATGCTTTTTCACTCGTTCCATCTACATGAATGAGCTCTGGGGTTGATTTCTCACTGCCCATAAAACTGATGCTTGACAACTCGTGTATTACAAGATACTGCAACTTTGAATCTGTATCCAATTGACAATGCTTTAACCAAGTTTCGAAATCATTGAAATTATAGGAAATCATAGGAAATGAAATGAAACAAGGACAGTGTCTCAGATCTTGAGCAGCACACACCGTATTTGCTTCAAACATGTCAAAAACACCAGTCTTGGGTTGATAGTTTCCATTATCGAATAGTATCTTTGGTTTGCCCTGATTACACATTAACAAGTATCGGTTGATTTCTTGAACTCACTCAAATGTATGGCATTCAGCACATTCAAAGACTTTGGTCAATTGGTTGATGTTTTTGATACAATACAAGTGATGAGTATGAGTTTTAAATTGGTATATATGTCTGTGATCCATATTTGTTTGTAGTGTTTATCTGAATGTCTTTTCATCATTGGTTTGTTGCTGTTGAATCTGTACACATTGATGCTTACAGAATAATGTTTTTCAATATCATTCGGGTGTTTAACGTCAATCCCAGAATAATCTTTATTTATCTTGATGCCGTAGTAATCGTGAAACAACTCTGGCATTTCTTGACAATCTATGTCATCTTTTTCTGGCATTTCTATCATGAGCAAGACAATACCAGAACCAAAGATTATTGGGTGCATCTTCAAATGACACAATATTTGGTGTTTTTGATGAAATCTGGCAATACTAATGGTGAACCAGCAGACATTTCACGTAGTGGAGTCGACAAAAGAACGTACTCATATATGCTCTCAACGCTCCACTTTGAATTCGACGTTTCAGTCGGTCAATGATATCGTCGCCAGTTAGTTGTTCCAGAATACTATCAACTGATGTATTAATCAATGGCAGTTTGCATTGAAAAATGAAGTACTACCAGATGGATTAAACTGAATTGTTTCTTTGGTCGCTACATTTTGCAGTATATACCCGAATTGAACACCAAACCAATATCCAATGTTTTGATTGCTGTGGAGCGTAAGCGCAGATTTCCGAGTGGGAATCAATATCCCACTTCAAACTGTTCATTGGACAAGAATGTTTGCATTTCCCAAAAAGAATCTGATTTTCAAGTTGCTTGTTGAAGAGTAAGCTAGTTCTACAAGCTGAATATCTCAGTCCATTTTGACAACACATTTCTGACATATCAAAATATAAAAGCATTAGAAGCACTGAATTAGATGTGAGAATATGCCAATGTAGCAGATTGCACATTGCAAATATTTTTTTGTAAATGGATGGCTGATTGTCATTTTATTTTCAGTCATGTATCTATCCCAAGAAATATATTCCCGGCTTTAATCTGAATTCGAATATAATCCATTTAAATATCTCAAATGGAGATCGTAACAAGCGTGAAGTTATCGAGTTAGTGGAGTATACTCTTGAACCGCTACATGAAAAGACTAATGTATTTACATGAAATTATTGTGTTGGGTAATACTATACAATGAATTTCGAAATCAATACCCACAATGAATATCTTGAACGCATACGGAATTGGAATCATTGCAACCCAAATGAAAATGAGCAATTGTGACAATGGCATCGAGATTATTATCAAAGAAACAAGGATAAAGACCAGAAAACATACAGATAGTACTATTCATTGAATTCCGATCTCGAAAAGGAGAGTAAAAAAGGATAAAGAAAGCAAAAACACAATTCCAGAACAATAAATAGAAACAATCACAACAAGTGCTTTATTCAAGCAGATATAAAGATACATTGATTGAACATGGAAAAGAAAGTTGTTCATTCAGAGTAGATTAACAAGTGGTTTCCACAACGATGGACATGATTGACATGATACCGAGTTGTCCCACCACAGTGTAAAAAGACTGCACTATCAGTTCCACGATCATTGGTAGCAACATCATCATCACTGGAATCTGAATGTGTCGTCAATTGATGAGAGATTGTTGGTTGACAAACTGTCTCACTGCAATGGAAAGAGACATTTGAGTTGCTTTCATTATTGCTTGAATTCAAGTGTCAACATCAACTGTTGGTATTCACACTCACTACAATGACAACTATTGCTGTAACAGAAACCAGTCTCTTGTAATGAATACACAATTTTATTGAACATTTTCAATAATCAAAGTAGCACTTGAGTCCATCCATTTTTCGATGCTCTTACTCCGGTAATCTACAGGAGTACAGCCATCGTCATCATATGGACAACATTCATCATCAAACTCCGCACCACCAGCCATACGCCAAATAAGACACGCTGCCCTGTGGAACTCTAGTGCGTTCCTGTTTGGCTGCAGAGTTGGATCGCCAAGAACAAAGTACAGCGCCATCTCGCCATTAGATTCGACTGCTTGTCGATTGCTGAACTCTGGAAGCCTTCTTTGTTTTCCAAAACGGGTGTCTTTGAGGCTTTCAATTGCCTCGATCCAATTCATGTGCTTGTCATCGTTCAGGAGAACTGAATGGTTGACTACCTTGACCACCAGTTTGTTATCCACCACATCCACGTATCGCTCCAGTTTATCAAATTGGTCGTGACACTTGATACACAGCAACAGTCCGTTTTGGACTTGATGTTTCTGCGCTAGACCAGCTCGTAACAGGATAGGAGATTCGTTGTACGCTACTCCAATGTTCTTTTGGGCGATGATGTGTGCTCCTTGCAAGGACAGCTTATCCCAGCAAAACAAGCAGACTCTGTCTCTTTCCTCGACAGCATTCTTCAAGTCCCTGTGAGACAGCTCACTCTCTTTTGGGACATTGCTTATATTTCTAGCCGAGTTGGTTCTTGATGGTGCCCTTGAAGAAGCTGGAGTGTGGCAGCTGGATGAGCTGTTGTAATTTTTGTGGAATGGCAGTATGTAGTACTCAAACATCTCGTCAATGAATGTACGAGGATGCTCTGAGTCTGCCAACTGGACCTTGGTTGAGAACTGCTGCTGCTCTGCAAATTGGTTGGCAGCCAGCAGGTCGTGCAACTGAGTGGTGTGCGAGGTTTCTCCCTCTTGGATGATGCCCAAGAAGAAACCTCGTTTGTTGTCATCCTGCCATTCAGACTTGGCTCTCTGTGTTGGCAGGTCTGAGGTGTGAATGTTGTAGTATCCATTCAACAGTTGTGTTGCTGCTGCTTTTGTTGTTTCAATATTCATTCGATGTTGTTTTTTGGAGGGAAAGAAAATGAAACTCGAACCAACAAAATAAGCGCAGTCATCAATCAAATTGGATAATATCCATCAATAATCTTTTAGACTCGTACAGTTTGTACAGTGTTGTCATAAAAGTCATGGTTTGACACATTTTCATCAAGTTATCAGTGAGTATCAGTGAATATCAGTCAGCAAAACTGGTCTCGTTGGTCGATATACTACTATAGTGTAGTCAATTGAATGATGGTATTGACACTTGACTAGTCACTAATACATGTGAATACATGACAAATGCTTAATTTGACTGTGATTTCACACAAGAATGCTTAATTTGATAATATTCAGAGCATGTGAATTTGAATACATTCTTCACATAATATCGAGTTTGAATGTGAGACAATCATGTTTGATTGTTTGATCTTTTGTTTCGTTTCTTTCAATAAACTCCGAAATGACCAACAAAGAATTTACATCAGATATTTTGACAACTCTCCAGTGCCTATCGAGACAGTTTATGAAAAATGACCACAAGGAACTTTTTGCTAGCCATTTCGGAGTTTATTGAAAGAAGCAAAACGAAACAAAAAAAGATCAAACAGCCAAACATGATTGTCTCACATTCAAACTCGATATTGTGTGAAGAATGTATTCAAATTCACATGCTCTGAATATTATCAAATTAAGCATTCTTGTGTGAAATCACAGTCAAATTAAGCATTTGTCATGTATTCACATGTATTAGTGACTAGTCAAGTGTCAATACTATCATTCAATTGACTACACTATAGTAGTATATCGACCAACGAGACCAGTTTTGTTGGTCGATATTCACTGATACTCACTGATAACTTGATGAAAATGTGTCAAACCATGACTTTTATGACAACACTGTACAAACTGTACGAGTCTAAAAGATTATTGATGGATATTATCCAATTTGATTGATGACTGCGCTTATTTTGTTGGTTCGAGTTTCATTTTCTTTCCCTCCAAAAAACAACATCGAATGAATATTGAAACAACAAAAGCAGCAGCAACACAACTGTTGAATGGATACTACAACATTCACACCTCAGACCTGCCAACACAGAGAGCCAAGTCTGAATGGCAGGATGACAACAAACGAGGTTTCTTCTTGGGCATCATCCAAGAGGGAGAAACCTCGCACACCACTCAGTTGCACGACCTGCTGGCTGCCAACCAATTTGCAGAGCAGCAGCAGTTCTCAACCAAGGTCCAGTTGGCAGACTCAGAGCATCCTCGTACATTCATTGACGAGATGTTTGAGTACTACATACTGCCATTCCACAAAAATTACAACAGCTCATCCAGCTGCCACACTCCAGCTTCTTCAAGGGCACCATCAAGAACCAACTCGGCTAGAAATATAAGCAATGTCCCAAAAGAGAGTGAGCTGTCTCACAGGGACTTGAAGAATGCTGTCGAGGAAAGAGACAGAGTCTGCTTGTTTTGCTGGGATAAGCTGTCCTTGCAAGGAGCACACATCATCGCCCAAAAGAACATTGGGGTAGCATATGATGAATCTCTTATCCTGTTACGAGCTGGTCTAGCGCAGAAACATCAAGTCCAAAACGGACTGTTGCTGTGTATCAAGTGTCACGACCAATTTGATAAACTGGAGCGATACGTGGATGTGGTGGATAACAAACTGGTGGTCAAGGTAGTCAACCATTCAGTTCTCCTGAACGATGACAAGCACAAGGATTGGAGACGGGCTATAAAGACACTAAAGGGAAGCCGACAGGATAATCAGGAATTTATGGATGATAATCGACAAGCAGTCGAATCTAATGGCGAGATGGCGCTGTACTTTGTTCTTGGCGATCCAACTCTGCAGCCAAACAGGAACGCACTAGAGTTCCACAGGGCAGCGTGTCTTATTTGGCGTATGGCTGGTGGTGCGGAGTTTGATGATGAATGTTGTCCATATGATGATGACGATGGCTGTACTCCTGTAGATTACCGGAGTAAGAGCATCGAAAAATGGATGGACTCAAGTGCTACTTTGATTATTGAAAATGTTCAATAAAATTGTGTATTCATTACAAGAGACTGGTTTCTGTTACAGCAATAGTTGTCATTGTAGTGAGTGTGAATACCAACAGTTGATGTTGACACCTTTGAATTCAAGCAATAATGAAAGCAACTCAAATGTCTCTTTCCATTGCAGTGAGACAGTTTGTCAACCAACAATCTCTCATCAATTGATGACACATTCAGATTCCAGTAATGATGATGTTGCTACCAATGATCGTGGAACTGATAGTGCAGTCTTTTTACACTGTGGTGGGACAACTCGGTATCATGTCAATCATGTTCACCGTTGTGGAAATCACTTGTTAATCTACTCTGAATGAACAAGTCTCTTTTCCATGTTTAAAACTGGTTGTAAATATCGGTTTAAAAATGATATCATTTGGTGCTCTACATATACTGCTCAGCGTCCTGCGACTCTTTTAACCAGATTACAGAATATAGTCTTGCTTTGCCTGCATTGGGTACACGCCAGTCTTTGGCATCCGTAAATACATCTGCTGCCTTGTCGCAGATCTCGCTTACTGAAGAAGATGCAGCTGCAGATACAACACATTTTCCAGATGGGCGACTCGATCGTGATGATCAGCAAATCGATCTTCGCTCTCAAAACTCATGGACTATGCAAATTGGACAGATTTCTACTGTAGAAATGCTTGAATGCCATGTTATCAATGCATTTGCTCCATGGGTTCTTATTTCCGAACTGAAATCATTAATGGAAGCCACTGGAAATCCTGTTATTTCCGAAACATCAGCTACTGCCTCGGATGTCAGTGAAGATACCAGTATAAAGTCTTCCTATGACAAGTACATTGTCAATGTAAGTGCCATGGAAGGCCAGTTTTATCGGCCTAAAACTGTTTTTCATCCACACAGTAACATGGCTAAAGCATCACTCAATATGATGACACGCACATCTGCTGCAGGTCTTGCTGCATTGAATATCTTCATGACTGCTGTTGATACTGGATGGATTACTGATGAAAATCCAGTTGAGCAGTGGGAGAAACGAGAAAATGCTCCTCCACCTCTTGACGAATGGGATGCCGCCATGCGAGTTTTAGATCCCATTCTGGTAGGCGTGCGTGGTGGGGACCGTATGTGGGGAGTATTTCTCAAAAACTATACTGTAACTAGATGGTGATGTGAACATGGATCTGGACATGTATCTGTATCTGGAATGGTGACTTGTATAGTTCTTGTAATAAACACTGCTTGGTCGAATGATTGGGTATTGCTATACCAACTATTTGTCATTTAGATTGTCGCTGCGACTCGTTCCACAAACATACACATCACTCGATTGCAACACAAAAGAGTTGCCAATCCATATTGAATACACATTTGCTTTGGCTGTAGCCAATCATTAAACGGATTACAATTCACAACACTCTTGCTGTATGTCTTGGTAGATGGGTTTCATGATTTTATTGGCATAGTATGGATCATTGTGGCTACCAGCATATTGGCAATCATCGCAATATACCAAAATGCTCCGTTGTTGAATCCCCACCAACCCAACTTGTAACCACCAATACTTGCAATATGCAACTAGAATATATTTATCAATCAAAACATCTCACTGCACCAATCGACTGTTTAGATTTGGAATATGTGATGTTCACTACCATCCAATCAGAAACCTGTATTTTAATCATGCAGTAACATCAACTACCAATGGAACCTCGAACCAATCCGACTCGCATACCACACATGATCTGTTACCTTGTCCATGTTGACTGTTACTGTTGACAATCAGTATTGGTTTATTCCTATCGAGGCGAGTTGATAACAATGCGTATATTGTAATGGCTGTTTTCAGATCACTCGTCTGTCTGTCATGCAAAAACAAGAATTGCATTTGGAATGCTTGCTCATCAAGTGTTATGGATAATAAACAATAAATGCATTTCTAAATTTGTAGATTTGTAGATTTGGAATACCAATGTGAGTGACAGTACCATGTTTATGGAATACAACAGTCTATCAGGTATATTCAGCTGCATGGCTTACATCACAATATATTCGCATGACATGACAATCGCTTGTCCACGTTAATCTACAAACATCTTGATGTTGTCAGTGCTATTTACCAATGGCATATTGGTGGAAAATATACAATGAATTTGGAGTCATGACTGAGCTATTACCAGACAAGATTTGATTGTATTACCAAACAATACATACTGCGACTGTCGAGTTGTAATGAAACATTAAACGTTATTAGCCAATACAGTAAAAATATTGACGTGTAAAATGCAAAAGTAACAGCCCGACGTGGGGGTCGAACCCACAACCTTGAGATTAAGAGTCTCACGCTCTACCGATTGAGCTAGCCGGGCTTTCCTTAAAATGTGGCAATGTACATTTTGTTTGCTACACAACACTCCAGCGTGCAGTTTGATTACAACACTCCAAAATACTTGTGTATCATATGACTGCTAACTCATATCAATACATGTCTGGCCACTTGATTACAATATTCAGCCATTATGCTTGCTATATAATCAACACTGTTACGCTTGGTTTGTGTTGATATATCTGTGAATTGGTATAATGGTTTGGTCGAGTCAAAACCTCATTCAATATCATGGCTCAGACTTGTATCTGAGATACACGGCGTGTTTGTAGTCGTCAAAAAATAAAAACTGGGCTCATGATTGTGTCGAATGCTACCAAATGCTACCAAATTCTACTAAATGTTGAAAGACCGTATCTCAAAAATGCTTCAAATTATCAAGATATTTGGTTAAACCACCAACAATTGTCAGATATCTATAATCGAACATCAAAAGCAGCATTGACAGATATCAGTAGGCATCAGTAGGAATCAGCAGACATTGATACGATAATGCTAACGGAACGGAACGGAAGACAGTCAAGTTTTAAACCCAACAGTATCCAGATTTGAATCAACATATGGTTTAACATTTGCGTGGTAACAGACACATGACGGATCGGTCCAAAAGCATAGGCACAAATGTCGGTATATAATATTAGCAAACGTATGAGCTAGAGAGTGATCATGTCATCTTAGATCAGACGATAATCACCGAGTGCGTTTGATGCCATGTTCAATCCGATATTGCAATTGGTATAAATTACACCAGTTTGTGTATAATGGCAGAAATATGCATCAGCCTGGACGGGCTTTAGTAGATGAGGTATATATTTAGTCCAAAATGCCTGGCCACGTGTAACAAATACAATGCCAGACCAATACGAGTCTTGAGACTTGCTTAAATATTTGTATTTTACGTGTATTCGTTTTATTCAAAACTTTACTACTCTCCAAGTTTTAGACAACCATTTTCAATTTAGTATGGGAACTACCTCAAGCAAGTTTCAATGGAGTGATGCTGCCTCAGGCACACATGCATCACTAACAGACAAGACTGGTCTTCCACATCTTCAAAGATCTGTGAATAATCAAGAACTTTTACACGAACTTTCGAGGATGCTTGACCATTTGTGTAGCACGTATCCAGTCGAGGCCAAAGCCGAGTTTCGAAAACCATTGCAATGGACTTCGTCCTTGCCACCTAGCGCGTTTTCATCTCATGGAAGCTCCAATCTATGGATAGTTGGAAAGTACGTCAGATAGTTTACTTTCAATAACGGACCATGTCGGCGCTGGCTATTTATTATCTATTGTAATGCTAATTCATAATTTTTTAAATCAACTGCTTTGTTTTTGATAAATCTGCTGCAACTTGCTGTTATCACTGCGGCCTGCTAGAGGCTCAAAATGGGTAGTAGCTTCGAATATACAACGATCCGATGGTCAACCAATGTTTTCTATAGAGCAGTCTACAAGTTCCAACGCAACTGTACGTACGGCAAAGGTTTCTTCCGTCGAGTACTTGCATCGCGCATTGCAAGTATCCATAGAACACAAACTGAGCGAGCTCCAACAACTGGTTGAAGGTAGGCGCGTCGCACCTATTGAGTGTTAATCATACAGAAAATATCATACTCTAATAAAATATTTCTAACACAACTTGTAAATAAATAATGCAATTCTTGATTAGCGAATCCCGATCCTTTTCTAAACATTTTTGGTATCAGCGAGAATGGCGGAAAGGGATTGGTTGAGGCGTTTGACATTTACAACAACGAGACAGATTCAAAACGACGAGAGCAGTTTTCAAAGCTGTATAAGCTTCTTCTTGTTTTAAATTCATTCGATTTGCAGCTGACCAAGACCACTCTTGAAAATTTGCACATGTATGACTGACCAACTAACTGAATATACATTTATGTTGTCAAATCTACAATTCAAAACAGCTATATATTATAGAATGATACTAAAACATTGATAAAGTGATAGAATTCTTAATATTCACAAGGTCACCGAGGAACTTCAAATGCTACAAGCGTTTTGTGGCCAAGATGAAAAATTTGCATTAAAGTCTATCAACTGGGAATCAGGTACTATCATTTATTTTGATGAGCTGTATTTTTTAATCATCCTAGTATATCAAATGCAATCTTTAATTGCTATTTCTGGATGAGGTTTAGTTTATTTTAAATTCACTAAACTTTTTAATATAATTCCTATAGATTATACTTTTGCAAATGGCGCCAAGGCACCTCCATGGCGTCAAGTATATGGTGAAATCTGCTATATTATTGTGCAGCCTCATGATCATGAAGAGTTCATGATAACAGCCAGCAAGACAGGATATTTTATAAATAACGGGTATATTCCCGATGATAAAGGTCAGTTTTTAGGAACATCCTATCATTGGTGCCAATATTAATCAACATGTCAATTCAACAGGAAATGAACGGCTTGATTACAGCCAGTCTTCAGAGCTTTTCAAAACACTTACAGATCTTTTACGTACCAAATCATCCCACTTTGCCTTGCATATTGACAAGCAAGAATATGTATATCACCAGGCTGACACCCAAGGTAATTTGACTAGTTTTCAGACGGTTAGAAAAAAGTTTAAACTATTTCACATCAAATATACTGATGGATTTCATGGTGTTTTTAGGAGGCGCTGGAATGGCTGTAGCAGCCGAAAATATAGATCACGCTGCAGATGTACATATATTAGTTGAAAATCATTGTTGCAGATAGTCATGATTTTCAATTAATTTTTTGCTATTTACTTTTTCAGTTTACAGATGAAGACGAATTAGGCGAGCATGGCACCATTAGCAATCATCAAGGAAAGGATCGTAGGAATGAAAAAGATGCCGTCAAAAAGAATGCCTTGGCCAAAAAAAAGTGAGTAGATTGTCAATTGATTTTGTAAAAACTGCGAGTTTACTTACCAAATGTTGCATTACTAAGAAACAAGCTTCAAACCAAGGTGCAACAATCGGTCGAGCCATCATTAAAGTGGAGGTATATTTTGTCTTTTGTTTTATCTGATCAGAAATTGTATAATTTACATGTCTATATTTTTAGAGCACTTGGTCTTTCAACTGAAGATACAAAGCATGCTGGAAAGTTCAAGGCAAAAAAGGGATCGTCTGAAAGAAAAAGCCGATCGCCTACATCCAAAAAACGCATGCATAAATCACAAAGCACCGAGAATGGGGTATACCAAGACAGTGATTCTGAGGTATCTTCGGAAGAGGAGCAGCAGGAAAAGCGTCAAGACAATGCAGAACTTCCAACCGAATACTATCAAATACAAAAGTTGGTCAAATATCTACGTTCTGGAAATCAAACAGCTACAATCATTGCAATTTGCTCACTTCGCGACTTTGATCTGAGCAATGGTGAGTAGAGTATTTGAGTTAACAATCCGTTTAGTTTGTCATTTAAGCTTGATGATAATTTTAATTGTTCTGTCCATTGCATCAATCTCTAGAATTCAATCAACTAGCCATTCGTGACGTTGGAGGTCTTGAAACAATTGTAAATCTATTGGATACTGAAGATCCAAAGTGCAAAATTGGTGCTCTCAAAATTCTCAAGGATATTTCTCAAAATGGTGCAAGGTTTATGCCATGATATACTGACATGCCATTCCATATACATCGCAATCTCAAATTAGCCTGACATTTAAATATGTGATTTTAATAGTTCAAATTAGATCTGCTGTTGCTGATTTAAATGGCATGCAGCCATTGGTAGAGCTACTTCAAGAATCGGATGAAAACATAAAGTGTCTTGCAGCCGAGACCATATCACACTGTGCAAAGAATGGTAATGCTTGCAATGCGTTACAGTTTAATGCATTTGAAATCAAATGCTTACAACTGCTTTTTGGGAAACATAGCTCGCAATCGTAGATCTGTTCGTCGCTACGGCGGTATTCGAAAGCTTGCACGGCTTCTCAAAGCCACGCCTGGATCGTCAGAGGAAAGGGTGGCAATTGCTGGTGCTTTGGCTCTAGCTACTTGTAGCAAAAGTTGTGAGTTGATGGTCTGATATCAAAGCTTTTCAGATGTGTTGGGTTTGATAACAGTGTATTGTTTTTTAGCAAAAAATAAGGAAGCCATTCAGGCTGCTGGGTCAATTCCACTGCTTGCAAACCTGCTAGAATCTCAAAATGAGCAGCTTTTGATTCCAGTCGTTGTAATTCTTCAAGAATGTGCTTCTGATGAAAATTACCCGCTTGCCATCAGATCGTCTGGCATGATTCGATTTCTTGTAGAAAATCTGTCAAGCAAGAATCAGGAACTGCAAATGCACTGTGCAAGTGCTATTTTTAAATGCGCAGAAGAAGACGAAACTAGAGTGCTTGTTCGCCAATGTAACGGTCTTATGCCATTGGTAAGCCTTTTAGATAACGTCGCCAATAAGGATTTGCTGGTTGCTGCCACAGGAGCAGTTTGGAAATGTGCTCAAAACCGTAAGTTTGTATTATAATTGACTGAACAATCGTAGACTGGCGATTTCTGACATAGAATTGGGTTTCAATACGATACACAGTCGAAAATGTGACGGCATTCAATAAGCTCAATACGATCAAAAAGCTAATTGGTTTAATGGAAAATCAGCCAGAAGATGTGCTCGTAAATGTTGTTGGAGCTCTTGGTGCTTGCGCTCAAACAGGTGGGCTTTATTCGTGATTACAGTATTCAAAAATTGAAAATAGCATAATTATCCAAGTGCTCATAATGATGCCAACTTACACAATGTATAGCGGATGGTCGTCAAAGTATTCGTGAAAGCGGTGGCATTACCCCGCTTGTTAATTTACTGACTGGGACAAATCAGGCATTGCTTGTCAATGTCACTACCGCAGTTGGTGCATCCGCATTAGATAGTAAGCGATTGCCTCGAGTCTAAACAAATTGAGATTTTATAGATCTGAATGCTTTGTTTTGGCCAACTTCACTTGAAATCTGACAAAGTATCTTGTAACGACACTAGGCGATAGCATGGCAGTTATTGACCGACTTGATGGCGTGCGTTTGCTTTGGTCACTGTTAAAATCACCAAACCCTATGGTTCAGGCATCTGCTGCATGGGCAATATCTCCTTGTATTGAGCATGGTAAGAGTGGCATGTATTTTGATAAACATTAGTTTTGAAAGTTTAAATTGTTTCTACTGGAAATTTTAGCAAAGGATGCCGGAGAAATGGTTCGTTCGTTTGTCGGTGGTTTGGAGCTGATTGTTTCTCTCTTGAAATCGGAGAATGCAGAGGTTTTGGCTAGCGTATGCGCAGCGATTGCCAATATTGCCAAGGATGGTATGTAGTTTAAACTTCAAACTTATGAATACACGAAAATCAGTCTGAACCATCGCTTCACTATGTGATGATACTAATATCTTGCACTACAATAGAGGAAAATTTGGCGGTGATTACTGATCATGGTGTAGTTCCCATGCTTGGAAAGCTATCCAATACTCGAAATGATAAATTACGAAAGCATCTTGCTGAAGCAATTGCTCGCTGTTGTCATTGGGGAAACAATCGGGTTGCATTTGGATCTGCTAGTGCTGTTGCACCTTTGGTTAAATACCTCAAGTCTCCAGATGAGGAGGTTCATAGATCGACAGCTCGTGCACTTCACCAACTCTCCATGGACCGTAAGTTTGCATTGAGCTATATTTAGACATCAACAAGAAACTAATTTAATTTTACTGATAGCCGATAACTGTATTACCATGCATGAGCACGGTGTTGTTCAATTGCTGTTGGGGATGGTTGGATCGCTGGATGCGGCACTTCAAGAGGCTGCTGCTGGAACTATAGGAAACATTCGTCGGTAAGCTCTATTATTCCAGTAGTTTTGTAGATCAATTGGTTACATGCGCGGTGGTTTAACAATTTTATTTTAAACTAGACTGGCGCTTGCTAGTGAAAAAGCCAATCTATGCTGATTTGTTAAAAAACAAGTTGTATTTCTATCAAAAAGCACAAGAAGTGATGATGAATTGAGATATTCGGGAGAGAGGAAAAGCTTGGCAGACAAGGACGAGATTTATAATGCGCTTCAACTAGCGACAAAGAGAATGAGAATAAATAAAAATTGTTCGTAACCATCAGTGTTGTGTTTGGAACGATTACTTGTATAAAACTAGTCCAGCTTACGCTTGTTGTTTTGCAAATATCGGCAGATTGCTTTCTGTTGATTTAGTTCTTCGCGTAGAATGAATTGCTTTATAGATTTATTCTGCAATGATTGTTTCTAAACGCAACAATCATCATATGATGCTCATAACTTATAGTTTTGAACCGAGACTCTTGTTTTGGAAAGTTCAAGAGAACAACGATCGCATGTTTCAGGAGTGTAATCATACATGCCAATCACCAGAAAATAGTAAAAGAGTTTAGAATATTGTCCAGTAATTTTCAAGTAAACGAACTGTTTACTATCCATTTTGGAACTTTTAGTTCTATTTTACATGAATAAAACTTTACTCCAATGAATGGTATAGATAGGAATAACATTGAAGGAGATGGTATGGATCAAGTACTGGACAGCGAGCTCATGGACGCAAAATCGCTGGCTGAGATGAAAACAGAACATGTTGCATTGGACCTACAAAGCAAGTTTCAGCAAGATGTTGGTATTCACTGCAAATCCATTGTATCAATGGTGTACTGTACAGGTGTCTTTATGATTAACCATTTAAGCATTATTATTCTAGTCCAGCAGATGAAAGAAAGAAAGGAGTTGCTTCTGAAGCAGGCCGTGATGAGGAAACAACTCTGTCATAAACGGCTAGAGTTCGAAAGACTTCAGTCAGAAGTTGCTCAACTGGAAAAGGACTCAACAGGTAGCTTGGATAGCCGGCTTTGCATATAATATGGAGCGATTGATTTAGTTGAATTTGTGTACTAATCTGGATCTACTCAAACATTGACAGCTGGTATTGATGTTCTGCATTCTTTGCCTTTAGTAGGTTTAAAACGAGGATACCCGACAGATTCCATATCTGAGACTACTGCTTCCAAAAAATACAATACTCCACTTTTATCATCCCAAAAAAACTCGACGCAATCCAATCTTAATCTGATACAGCGGCCATGTAATATTGAAACCATCAAATCAATATCTGTTCAGCCAGAAATTCAAAAAAAGCAATCTTTAGCAAAAACCTCGGTTCATGCCACTGCAACTAAAAAGCCTTTGATTCATAATCAACGTCAACCTGTTCCTCAAATTGCGCCAATCGTTGATACACCTGTTGAAATAGAGCCGATATCAGGATTCCGTATAAAGTAGGATTTAAATGTTAATGTTATACTATTCAATGCTTTCCATAATCAAAGCGTAGACACTTACATTTGGTTTTAACAATTTTAGAAATCGCCTCGTTTCAAAAGACCAGTTTGCAGAGCGAATGCTGAATAGACAAGTCATTCCAATTTCTCAAATCAGAAGCAATATGACAGATAATGATATTATTGGAGATTGGGTTGTTATTGGAATTATTATTTTTAAAAGCGAGTGTAAAAAGACAAAGGATGGCGATGTATTTTGCATGCTACGCATAGGAGATCTACGAGGCTCGTCGGTCAATTTATTTATGTTTCGCGACGTATGCCAGAGCCATTCCAATGAGCAAGTTGGAAGTTTGGTGGCCATTTTGAATCCCAAAATCATCAGACCCTCCGAGGTAGCATTATGTTTTATTTGCTAAACTGACAAATATGTATATACTGACTCGGGTGATGTAGAGTCGAGCAACTTTGGGCTTGGATTTAGATCATACTAAGAAATGGATGAAGATTGCCGATTTTACTGATTTGGGATACTGCAAGGGAACGCTACAAAACAACAAATGTTGCTCCCAGCCAATTGATAGGTATTTCTAATTGCTGTATTTTTCTGATCTGGCTCAATATATGTTTGATTTCATTCAACATAGTTACTTTTTACAGGATGCAGGGACAATACTGTGAGATCCATTTGTCATCAAACTATAAATCTGCAAAATCCAATAGACAGGAGTTTGCATCAGGGTGAGTAACAGTTTATTTAACTGACTATTTAGCTGCATGATAAAGTAACATTTAAACATGTTGAATCGGCCAATAGCAATGCAGCATTTCATGTCGGTAATCCAAGCAAAAAGCTATCTGGGAAACAACGGTCGTATTCCAATGATGGTACATATGTATTGTCTGGCCAAACTCTTTCTACAACTCATACAGGTGTTGATGCTGTTGCTCAACGAAAAGAGTCATTACCTCCAATTTTGAATGCAAAACAGGTTCTTGAAATGTAAGAAATCTTGCAACCACTCTGAATGGCAATGTTTCCTTGATATTCAGCACAGTACCAATTCAGTTTATTGCATTTACTACTTTAATCTATATACTCTGCCAGAAAATCACTCATGAGCTCAAATACTGCTGGTGCTAGATCGCTACGGGCTTTAAATAAGAGCCTGGATTGTCCTGGTAAGCTTAGCTAAATTTTCAATGCTCCATCAATCGTATTATCTATTTCATGGTAAGCCTGAAATACTTTGCTTTAAACTCACGTATTGCTTGTCGTTACAATAGCACCTGCAGGTATGGCTTCAATTTTTGGCCCAGCAGCGATTGCTCGTATGGGTGGTAACCCAATCTCTGGCGATCGATTCAAACCCGTTGTAAACAGTAGCCAATTGGTATCACTGCCTGGATTGACCTCTCCTAGTAAATCATTAAAAACAACACAGCCTGTCAATCCTATGCTAAAATCAATATCAGAGCCTAGATTGTCAATGGTTCGTAAAGATATTTCGCGGATACAATCAGCTCATGTTCTTGCAAGATCCAAGTCCAATGTCCAAAAAGACAAATCTCCACCAAGCAGCGATGTTGAACTTGAGATACTGGACTGATCCTGTTTAATAACCCATTCAGAACATTGATAAATCACATCTAATTCAATTTATTAAACTTTTGTTGACGATTTATACATTTTCCAATTTGCTTTTAACTGCATCTACCAAGATACCCGAATATGCCTCTAGCATAGCCTTGATAGACGCGTCTTTGGTGATGTCAGGCTTTGCCTGGGCACTAATAGCATGTGTAGATATGGAGTTGACGTACTGCATAGCATCTTGTATGCTTCTCAAAGTAGAGTTGGAAGTTGTGCCACTCGTATTCAATAATTGTTCAGCAAACTTGTCTGCAAGTCGCTTAAATAGAGAGACCTCGGCTAATATTACATCATCCGTATTGCTTGTGAGCAAAGTTGAACCAGTTAGAGTAGGGGTTTCAGCCAAAGTTTTACAAGGCTTGGTGATGGATGCATTGCTAGCATGAAAAACCACTTCCGAGGTTTTCTCAAGCTGCTCTGGCTCGTGGTCAGATATTCTTAGATCATTGGTCATGCCAGTGATATCGGACAGCTCAGGTTGTGGCAATTCCAGAGATGCATTTGGTTTACTAAAAGTAAACTGTGACGCGATCAAAGGACTTTTACTTACATCCCATTGTGTGTGTGCAGCATTAGCAGTGGAAGTAACGCTTTGCAATGTAACTGGCTCAGTGTATGCAATTGGAGATGAGTTTGCTGAAGTGCCTTGAGATATTTGGCGTACATGATCGGGCTTTCCAATACATTGGGAACTATGATTGAGAAAAAACTGAGAAGAGATGCTCATACGAGATTCAGACCGACCCAAGCGACCTTTATCCGACATATACTCTTCAAATGTCAAGTTGTCCAACTCTTGCTTAAACAAACCACGCTCAAAAAATGTGCTGGGCTTAATTAGTTCATCGTGTAAAGCTACGTCAGCTGTAGTATCCTTGTCTATTTGATCACTTTCAGCAAAATCACTGATAGTATTGTCAGGCTTAGAAACAATATGCACTCCTGACATGACCGATACAAGGATATTTTTGGATATGGCCTTTGTATCTATATCTTTTTCTGGATCGTTATTTCCCAGTGCAATATCTGCGGTGATATTCACGGGATCTACAGATGGGTTGGTTAAAGAAGTAGGAGAGCTCTCAGCAAGAGATAATGCTGCGCTGGGTTGTGCTGAAATATGCCCAGCCTTGACTGATGGGGAATTATAAAATGTTGACTGGTTAGATTCTTTTATAGGAGATGATCGACTTTCAATCGAGTATCGTCTTCTCAACGAAAAACTATCTGTTGCAGCAACAATTGGTTCCAAGACCGGCATCTCTGTATAAAGAGTAATTGCGTTTCCATCGAGTCTCTAAAGTATATACAGCCATAAAATAAGAAACCAGTGTGTTCAGAAACAGTTGAGAGCAGTAAAATAATGATGGGGTGTATTGACATAGCAAAGAAATATAGCCTACATTTGCCCATGGTCCTTTGATGGAAATCTGCACTCGATCGGTAATAGATCGACTCGCAATCAAATCCTCATTCATGGATTCTTTGGATGATCTAGCCCAAACTGGAAGATCGCTTTCGTCGAATTCAAAAGCAAATACTCCAGATGGTGCACTACCGTCAAACTTGTGTTCCAACTTATCTTTGAAAGCCAGATTGTATTCTCCACTAGATTTTAAAGACAAAACTGATAAAGCCGCGTTTGTATCTGTAGTGTTAAATGAGACTGGTGTAGAGATGTTACTTTGAAAATACTCTGTCCCAGCATGCGTTGTAGTGAACGACACAGGTGATGAGGCTGTGGACGAGATTAAAGTTGTTGCGTGCTGAGGGCTGCTTACTGGTGATATAAGTTGTCCTCTGGCCATACGGTGGCGAATTGCCTCACAAATATACCACACAAATATGCACCCGTCCGAACTAGCAGAAACAACTCGTCTACCGCCATCGATAAATGTCAGACTTGTAATGAGATCTCCATGCCCAACAGCTCGACCAAGACATGCACCGGTAAGAAAATCAAAAATACGAATGCATTTGTCAGAAGATGCCGTCGCAAGGAACAGTCCACTGGGATCTATAGCAACCTTGTTAATAAACAAAGTAGACGAGATATTACTGGAAAAGGCCGACGCAGAGCTATGTGGCAAATCACTGCTACTAGCATCTAAAGTTGGTTTGCGTGTGTGTGTCACCTTGCCCGTTTCTGTATTCATGAACACTAGACGCCGATCTTGCGTGATGATCACTGTTGCTTTATTTGACCGCTCAATAGCCATATCGTATACTGTTGATCGAATAGGTACGTTACTGTAGCATGTATAGTGTGGCACATCATACGCTGTATCTGGCTAAATAATAAAAAATTGGTTACCTATCATGATTTCAGCCTCGTCCGCCCCTTCAAACATATTCAGACTTACATTGGGCGGATCCAGTTTTCTGAAAATAACTGATTTGTCGGCAGAACAACTAACAAGTCGTTGGCCATTATGGCTGAATTTCAGTCCAGTGATTGTTGATGTATGATCGTTAAATGTTTGAACCAGATCGAATGGTCCATCATGAGAAAGTGACGATGCGTCAAATAGGTGAATAAGTCGATCACGACTTGCGGATGCCAGCATCATTGGTAGATTAGGACCTAATAAAATCGCACAGCAGTATAACATTTAATGATTGTCAATTCTTTAGTCTTGAAAAAATCCCATGCCAAGTATAAATACCTGATGGAGAAAAGTCGAGTGAAATCACTTCTGCATTATGTGCTTGTAGCGAGACAATCTCGCGAATCTGTGGAAATTCATACACTCTAAAATTTGCAGACCATTAACAACATAATTATTTCAAAACAGCAATCATCAAAGCAAAGTAAAAATACCTAATTATACCATTTCTGTCACCGGCAGCAAGTTGGCTACCATCAGGACTAAATTTGAGGCATCTAATACCCAGTTTTTCTTGTTTATCGTTTAAACTTGCACTATCAACAGCACCCATATCTAATCGGTGTATATTAGTAAATTTATATAAAAGAATCAACCCGCTAAAATCATTGTGATGAACACTCTAGTAGTGAATAAAACAGTCTCACCATTTCGAGTGACACTTTGTCGATAAGCATGCTCATCTGCATAGAGAATATGTAGCACCTCTGCTGAAATGTTGTGATACGAGTTGGGTGCATCAATGTCATCCATTGACCAAATACGTATGGTACCATCAGAAGAGCAAGAGCCAAAAGTAGCATCGCCAAATTGTTTGTACGGGATCGGTTCAACTCCCCACACGCAGCTGCTATGGAACATCATAGTGCGACGCTTTTTTGACTGCTGTGGTTCTGAAACATCCCAAATTACAAGACTATTGTCGCTGTATATTACAACAAGGCAGTCCTCTTCAAGATGGTTTGAGATCAGGCGTAATGAAACAATGTCTGGATACAGTGGCAAGTTTGACGCGCTATTTGGTCGATACATGTGCTGTAAACTATAAAGGTATCAACATTTTGCTTGTTCAATACAATACAATTTCAATTTGCAAACTCACCTACAAGTGTTGCTTACTTGCGTCATGTGACTATGTGGTCCTGGAAGTGTCGATATGTATCTGAGAGTTGATGGCTCAAACATTCTAGAATCAATGTAAAGTCAATCATAAGTGCCAACAGCCAGCTATATTTGATACAAATACGCATCATCAATAGGATATCAACACACCGAATGCAACCGTTGGCACCACCACAGGCGATATGGCGTGCCGAAATATCTAGCGAGGTAGCATAATCCATCTATGATTTTAAAATCCATAAAATCCATAAAATAGTTTCAATAACTATAATTCTCACACTTGTAATTTTAAATATATAGCTATTTTATAAAAGCATTTAGCCTACTTTAACATCGACCCATTTGTCCAAGTAACGCGAGGTGCTAAAGTGACAAAGAATCCCAGATTTTGTGATTGCGTAGACGTATGAATCATCTGAGCCGGGCAACGCAGATGAAAACGCTTTCCAACTAGAAACTTCCACAAACTCAGAGTTCACATGGTCTCCAAGAAATGCATTACAACCTTCTAATATGTGATATCCCTGTTTTACACCACTTCCACTCCTATTGGAAGCGAGCTACAAGCCATCCTTGTTAGAAAAATGGCACTATTTTGACAAAAGGTAATATACACGCATCCACCACAGTTCAATACCTTTGTTTGTGGTAAAATCTTGTCAAGCATCCAAAACTTTGCATGGTTCTGACCTACAGTCAAAAAGAATTTTCCTAGCGGGTCAAATGAAACGCTATTAATCTAATATCACAACTCAATTTAGTTATTTTAAAATGGCATGGCTTGAATATGTGGAATAAAGTGTCAAATTAGGTACAGCCAAAGTACACCTTTGAAGCGATTCGAGCACCAGCTAAATGCTGATTTAGACGCCAGTCCCATAAGTAAATAAACCCATCGTGTTGGTGTCCTACAGAAACTATAAATGACGAGTCTGGAGAGAAGCAAAGCGAGGAGATTCCATACTTGTGTCCATATAACTCGGCAAGTATCACCTGTGCATCACAATCCCATACTGCAACGCGAGGATGATGTCCAGTCTAAGTATTGTATCAACACACGAGTAAAGATTTTAAAAATCAATATTTTAGTCAATTTTATAAAACATTTATAGATTGTTTCATCTTGCTTTCAAGATAAACAGGAAACCAGTCGATCAAATCAAATTACTTCTCCAAGCGCAAGATATTGACCGGATGTATCAAATACAAGACTGGTGATTGGTCGTAACGCAATTGGCGCAGCAGATGGTCGGAGTAATGAGGCGGCTAGATCGGAGACTAGATTATTTCCTGTAGAGATATGAATAAATGAAACTTGTCGTTGTTTTTGAATATGATAAAGCACAGCGGTAGCACCAGAGGTAAACGCAGCAAGACCTCGTTGGGGATTAATAGCAAGTCCAGCTGGCCGAGTAACAGTCAGTCCCAAAATTCGTTCGAGCACGATCTGAGAAATAGTATGTTGGATATTTAAACCCGATTAAAAAAATATTAGTTTGAAGATATAATATAATAGGCGACTATTTCAGTCAATCTGAATGCACATATTCCAATAGTTTGGTAACCATTCGCTATAAGCTATGCAGCCTGGTGAACCGGCTATAGATCGACTATCCGGACAACAAAATCAAAAGTTTACCGCAGGTGTTGTATTATTAACAGATAATTGTTTTTGACTGGCATATTCACCAGAGCCTTTCTGCTTCTTTGTTCTGTATTGAGTTCGTGCCTTTGAAGTGAAGGTAGATTTTGAATCCAATGTAGACTCTGCCAAAGACGTGGATGATGGCTGATGAACTGGAGGCTGAAACGGTAAAACTGAGTGCGGTTTTATCTGTGATGTATCTAAACTATTATAGTCTTCTTTTCGTTTATTATGTGCCTGCTGGACATGATTAAGATACGACATTGAGCTTGATTGGCGGCAAAACAAATTCAAGATTTTATTGAAGCAGCATAAAAAGATGAAATCTATTCACGTGAAATCATGTGACACTATATCTTTGCTGCTGTTGACTCGGCTTGTGCAGCAACCCAATTGGATTGAATGAGTTCTATTCAAAACATCTCTAGCTCGGCGGGTGAGGTTGAATCTAGCGATAGGGGGAGGAGAAAGAAGAGAGATGACAATGAGTATGAGGATGGACATTACAGTCAGAGCCACGACTCTCGGCATGGCTCCAATAAAAAAGAAAGAAGCAGGCATCATGGCAAGGACAATGACCGAGTAAGCAGACAAGACAAACATAAATCCAAAAGCGAAAACAGGAGTAGAGAGCGAAACAGGAGCAGAGGTATGTGCTGGTTGCCATTACCGAGTTCTTGAACAACCGCATATGGATTTGCAACAGTCTGGCTTACTTTATGATTCTGTTGAATGACGCTTTGCTTATACGGACTAAATCCAATGGCATTTGTCAACCTGCTCGTTGGCCACTTGGCCGATACATTCAAATCTATATTGGCACAACTGCTCAATAATGGATCTAAACTTTCTATATGCTTTATTGTATTGGGTAAATGCCTTTTTGATCGACCGAGAGTTAGATGCTGACCATGCCAATGACGACGAGAGCCGTGGTGCAAAGAGTTTGGACAAATCCAGTGTAGATTGCGACGAGAGTCGTCAAAATAAAAACCATTCTAGCCCCTCCCGAAAGAGCAAGAGTAAATCTAGTCGCAAGAGCCGTAGTAAATCTCGAGATTCTTACTCCAGCACTGATTCGGGATCTGAGTCGTCTGCTTCTTCACGTTCCACTAGCCACTCATATCGTGGTAGGCATTTATTGGATCTGGCTGTGTATTCGTATCTAAAAAACTGACCAATTCGCTATGCCTTATTAGAGCAACGCAAGAGCCGAAAGAATCATAAAAAGGACAAACATCACAAAAAATCTTCAAAATCAAAGGTATATTGCTCATGTTACTACATCGAATCGACAGTATGCCAATCTAACCCCATTGTGTCCATTTTTTAATAATTGCTCACTTATAACTTGATCATTTCTTTGAACATCAGAGTAAAAAGAAAAGATCTCGTTCATTGTCGCCTTCAAGCAACGAGAGTGAGCCTGAGCGGCGCAGTGTGATTACAGGGAAAAAGATCAAACTCAAGGTGGTCAATTATCAGTACTATATTCAACTGTCTACCACGAAATTGAATCAGCTACTCACTATTCCCAATGCATTCAAAACCATATAGGTCAAAAAGACAACCAATGACAAAGTTAGAGATCTGAATAGGCTTGATTTATTGCATCATCTCAATCAAATGTATGACTGAATTGAATAAACTTGGTATCCACCCTTTTGCAGCCGACTCGGTGCACAAGTAGTTTCTCAGACCATGCTGAATTCAGGCTTTATTGAATTTCAACTGGCTTGCCAGATTTTTTGATGATATCAAAGATTTCCTGCTGGCTTCGAGTGGTCTTGACCTGCACAATTTGAGTATCTATACAAATATCGTAGCTAGACACTCCTTCTGTCTGAATATTCGATATAGGCAATTCAAAATAAAATGAGAACGCCAATCAAGCATGTCAAGAGCAAGGGGGTTAAACGTATACAACGACAAACAATATCTAGTCCAGTTGACTGACAAGTTGGATAATGTAATTCCTATAACAAGTCGTACCTTTTTAAGAATTCGTTCAATAGCACTAGAGCATCCTGAGCAAGTCATGCCAACTTTGTATGTATACGTATTCTACATATGTAGATATCAGTGATATTAGTCGATTGTTGCTTCCCAATGAAAGATGTGGATATCAGCATTTCAATAAATATATAGTTTCAACACATCTATCAATATACCTCCATGGATAACAGTAACGGTGGCAATAGTGAGTAACGAGTTGAAAAGTAGAATTTTCAACTTTGCGGCGTTTTGCAGCTCAACATCGACAATGAGAGGACAGATACAGCCAACGGCAACTGGTTCTCGTGTATCTGGCGAGGTTTCATCTTATAAACTAACTAAAGGAACTGCCAGCTCTGCTCTTGAACGTGCACAAGCCATGTTGAATGCGGCTAGCATTGGAAATAGTCCCAACACTCGTCGCACTCTAGGTTCCGCTCCCAAATCTACTCTTACTTCATCCGACCTCGCTCCTGCCATCAGACACGCTCAGTCTATATCTCATCATCAGCCACAATCATATTCATTGCAAAGACAATCATTATTTACTTCAAACGATGGATATACAGATAGTCTAAGTAATAATATAGACCATGATGATTTTATAAGTACTAAATCGACTAAGCATGGCAGAGCGCAAACAGAGACATCTAAAGATGGTACAGATGACAATGAAGATGCCGAGCTGAAAGCTTATCTTGCATCCTTGAAAACAAGACAGGCAGAAAATACTGCTAGCCATAAACCTACATCTGCTTCGATTTCTAGTCCTGCTGAATACAAACGAAACGACAAACATTCTTCAAAAACTGCCTCGCTAGACAACCCACAAATTCCCCATCAAAAATCAGTATCATCTGCACCAGTCCAATCTATAAAGCATAAACTAGAACCAAAGCACACGGATGGCGTTTCATCAACTCCTGCGACTCCAGTGTCGTCCTATTTGAAAAAAACTGTGTCTCCGATAAAAACAACTGCTATATCCACGCTGGAAAAGAGTAAAGCTGTTGGAGATATAGAAACTGACTCTGATAGTGTCAGTCTTGAGGAAGACATTGAGAACAATGATGTCAAATTGAATATTCATTTCAAGAAATCCGGTAAGCGCGTCAGTCTGGTAGAGCCTCGCGATTTCCGACTGTCTACCTCTGGACACATGTCAACATTTGGTACAAATCATACTCTACTACAATCCACTGTTTCTGCTAAAGATTTAGATACATCTAGCTCTCACCATCTTGAAAGCGCTGATAGTATTGGTAGTGATTTTGAAGCGTTTTTGAATATGCGATCAAAAAGTTTGATTTCCGTCAATGATCCTATTGTCAAGCTACATAGCTCACCAAACGTTGTACAGAAAGAATTTTTTGTATCCAGCGAGACAAAGGAGAAATCTAACGTTGCACAAAATCAATCTTCTGTCATTACTTCAATCATGCCACATGATACAGTGGCTATTCCTAAACCAGTTGCCGAACCTAAACCAGTTGTTATACCTACATCAACTTCAATCAAGATCATGCCGACTTTGGTCGAATCAGCAAGACACGAAACTGGAAATAGATTGTCCATAGCCAATACATCATTCACTGTTTCTATGAAATCTCCAAACATACCGCATACATCTTCAAATATATCTGATGACATTTTGGAAGAATTTCTGACTGCTGAAGACGCAGATATATCTGAAGACATTTCATCTTCCAGCCTTAAAAAAAGTTTGCAGGTTTCTACCATTGAAGATCCACATCAGCCGATAGTCACACCATCAATTGTACCACAGCAGACACAGGACACTGCGATTTTAAACCAACTTTTGAACAAAGATACGAATCTTACAAAAACCATCAATTTAATGCCAAAAAATGGTATACCTATTGCTGCTACTAAAGCAACAGCTGTAACTCTGGCTCAAGCTGTAGTACCCGATGTTTTTGAATTGGCAAATAAGCAGCATTTAGAGCAGCCTTTTGTAACGAATCCATTGCAACACGCTCTTCCGTCAGGTATTGCTCAACCACATATATCAGTTACTCAGCCATCATCACAAAACTTTCCCCACTACGCACCAAACAATCCATACTATCCACAGCCAAATCTCAATTTCACGCCGGCAAATTTTCATCCAGCAATGTATCCAAATTCATGGAATGCATACACCACACCGCCAAACTTTTTACACTATGGAATATACCAGCCAATACATCCATCAGGTCATACACAGCCAAATCCGATTTTTTCACAATGCAGTGGATATCATGCATGTGGGTGTTGTGCAAAAACCGCACCAAAACCACTCGAATCGCAAAATAAATCAGGTTTAAAAGCTGATGTGAGTGCAGTAACAAATGCACTAGATCATTTGAATACGGTTTTACAAAACGAAAGCAAAACTCATATTGTAGACGAGAAGAAATTTGAAGTGTCTGATAGTCGGCACAATCATTCAAGCCGTAAAGAATCTGAATCTGAAAAATTGTTGCATTCTGAATCAGCAGCATCCTTGCATCGCGAACCTGCAAACCAAAATAGTATTTATGCATCACAAGGTATATCTTGCATTTCGTTCTAAGAATTATGTAAAAGTGCACTACTCGCACTCAAGCGATTCTATATTGACAGCTGTATCATTAACTTTAAAACTATTTAGGTATACCAACAAACCTTCCAACACTGATGATATTGGACAGTTTTACAAGTAACCACATGGACCTTTTGCAAGATTTTGTGAGAATGAATATGCAAATGGCCGACTCACAATCATATCGGCGGATGCATTATACAACATTAGATGATGTACGACAGTTCGCATTAAAAAACAGACCTCCAATAATAGATATTAACGAGGCATTATTGCAAGTTAAAGAAGACGCTGGAGAAATTTCTGTAGGCCGACTTCAAGCATAAAATTATGCCATGATTCAACCAAAATCTTGAAAACAGTCTTAGATTTACGACCGTGTTCGTGTACAATGAACGACTAAATAACAGTGCCAAAGTGCATAATAAACTGTCAGTCTCATCAAATGATTGATGCAAATCTACTGTACAACATTGCCCTTTGAGCCCATCAACAAGGTTTACTAGTCCTGTGCTCGTCTTGTATAAAACTAAACGACTGTTCACATTACAGTTTCAATAAATTCCACATTCTTGACACTCGTCCAATCTCCAATCCTTGTTTGCTATAAACCAGACACTGCAAGTAAACATTGGGTGATTGCCAGAGAAATTACTGTTGCATTCCTGAAACGTGTAATTCTGTTCTGTTGAACTAGATCGCCAATGCGACTTTACAATACAACAAATATAAGTTTGTATACAGTTGTATTGACAAACTGACCCCAATATTGGGATCGTAATGCATAAATCTGGCTTTGAGCCTGTCAATCGTGCAATATATGACCATGTCAAATAAAGTGAAAGGACAGTTCAAAATTATAGTCTGTAAACATCGTATGATGAGCGTTGTGCTGATTGGAGAGTTGAAAATATTGATTAAAGCCGATTGCAGTAGGAAAGCGTAATACTCGGTCACTGTTTATTCCAAAGCAAGATATAGTTACTGCAGGATAAAAAGTGATTCATTTTACATGAATATAACTGAATACATAAAGCATGATAAACTACATCTTCGATAGTATATCAAAATCACAAGGCCGACAAGTCTATCCGTTAACAAACAGTAATTCCTGTACTAAGATACATCTACACATTAGTCTACTATTTAGTTTCATTTCTCTTGAGTAGAAGATTTGGAGAGTTTTCCAGCAAGATAAGCTCCGATAAATGTCCAGGTAGTTGCATTTTTTTCAGACAAGCCTTCCTGTGCAGGCTGATCTAGTAAAGTAAACGTGCGCGAAGCCGGCATAAACGATCGAATAAGTCCATCATCCCTGAGTGAGTACTAGATATGCAACCACATGTCATCTTAATCAATAAAAGCATACTATGGAAAGTAGAGTACAATCAATAATATAATGGAAACGATTCCATTTCATACAACTAGTAAAACCATATGAATGCATTGTAGTCATAACTTATGCTGAATAGGATAATGTAACGATACACATAAAACAGTGCGTTGACTGACATATCTAAATATACCTTTTCTTCCATTTCACCATTTATGACTGATTCAAGTGCATTCAATTCCTGGCGGCCATATGCAAGTCGTTCCATGATGGCTGCTTGTGATGCAGACTGACGAAACTCTGTACGAAGCCGATTCAGCATATATGCACGAAAATCCTGCCTCCGTTGCTCCTGTTTTGGCCATCTCCTATATGCTTTGATATACTGTCTGTAGAGACCAATGACCTCTTGTCTTGAAGCCATTTGTGTCGAATTGTATAGCAAGAATTTATAAAAGGAAAATTACAATTTTTGCTCATCTAATGATGAAATTAGACCAATTAGAAACTAACCAAATTCAAACTCGATGCGAATCCTCAACTTTGTAAAATAGTTGAATGCAAGTGCGTCTTAGCATTGATGTATTTTTTAGATTCGAGCCAATACAACTGTGAATTTTCTAAACATGAGCTGAGCAATCAAACATAATGTACAGTATCTATCTTTGAGCGACACATTTTACCACCATATTCATGTAAAATGAATCACTTTTTATCCTGCAGTAACTATATCTTGCTTTGGAATAAACAGTGACCGAGTATTACGCTTTCCTACTGCAATCGGCTTTAATCAATATTTTCAACTCTCCAATCAGCACAACGCTCATCATACGATGTTTACAGACTATAATTTTGAACTGTCCTTTCACTTTATTTGACATGGTCATATATTGCACGATTGACAGGCTCAAAGCCAGATTTATGCATTACGATCCCAATATTGGGGTCAGTTTGTCAATACAACTGTATACAAACTTATATTTGTTGTATTGTAAAGTCGCATTGGCGATCTAGTTCAACAGAACAGAATTACACGTTTCAGGAATGCAACAGTAATTTCTCTGGCAATCACCCAATGTTTACTTGCAGTGTCTGGTTTATAGCAAACAAGGATTGGAGATTGGACGAGTGTCAAGAATGTGGAATTTATTGAAACTGTAATGTGAACAGTCGTTTAGTTTTATACAAGACGAGCACAGGACTAGTAAACCTTGTTGATGGGCTCAAAGGGCAATGTTGTACAGTAGATTTGCATCAATCATTTGATGAGACTGACAGTTTATTATGCACTTTGGCACTGTTATTTAGTCGTTCATTGTACACGAACACGGCCGTAAAATGTTTTAGTAGCTTAAATTCTTATTAAGCGGGTTATTTGGATTAAGCTTTGATGAGATGCTGCGCTGAATTCTAGGAGGCTTTTTGACTAATAAAGCTGTATCTAGTTTTGGCTGAAAATTTGTGACAGGCTGGTACATTCCTGGCTTCCACATATTTTTTAGCGTGTCCATTTCTACAGAGATAGAACAGTGCGATAGCTGATTTCTTATACTTTGATTTCTATTGCTTGCTATTATGTGTTGAAGATTATTCAATAGCTCTGGCATAGACTGTGTATTTTTAAAAGAAAGAGTATTGGTTTCAACTGGTGAATCTGATAGCTGTAATATCGTCAACAGCCGCTTTCTTTGTTGATGTTGTGGTGCACCAAGTGAACTACCAGCAGCGCGACGTGATTGTGATGGCAAGTTTTTATGCGCTGGTAGTGATCGATGATGTACAGAAAACTTTTCTGATGTAGTGAGTAAGACTGGCGAATGTACATAGCTGGTACTACCTGTTGACAGGCGTGATGACGCTATTCCAGCGGACGATGATAAAAGAGTGGCAGTCCCTGCAGCATACGAGTTTCTAGATTCTGTGTCAAATTGAGGTTTGTTACAAAAGTAGTCACAAGTCATTGATGAGCATGACAATAGTCTTTTCTGATCGACACTATTGTTTTGCTGATCTAAATCGTTTTGCGCGCGCTCTAATCCTAACCGCACCTTTTCAAGCCGCTGCTCAATAATGTCACCTCGAGTTTTTACAGTTGATGATTTTCTTTGATGCACATCATGTTTTTGATTTCGTACTGTTTTGCATATTGATGAAGATTCTGTTTTTTGAACCAAAACTTCGTGTCGCTGGTTTGGCTTGAGCTTTGATGTATTCAGTGATCTAGCAGACCAAAGAGATATCGGCAACATAGACGCATTTTTCAATTTAGATATTCTTTTCAAGTCATCAGACTCTGCATTTGTCCAATGGTATAGCAATCGATCATAATAGTTGAACGAACTAAAAAATTTACTATGACCAAGGTATTTAGTGCTTGGATAGAGTCTTTCAAATCCTCCTTTTCTTGCATTCTAATTCCAAGTGTCCACAATAGTAATTTTGTTTAAATTTGATCAGGTGCAAACCACATGAAATAAATATAAATCATATAATCAAAACCCACCTCGTCTTCTGTTTCTTTGAGAATTTTAAGATCGTCTGATGTTAATTTTTGCAAAATATCCAAACACTCATTGGCCATCACACTTCTTTGCTTGTTCCGTTCAAGCGTCGTTAGAAAAGGACGTTTCCATTTAAAGGCGCTATTTGTGTTGGTTTCAAGCAGATTATTCAGTAACGTTCATTCACAATACAGTATTAATTAAAACCCATATTTATACTTATGCATAACAATACGTTTTAGAACTTTGTGCTGCTTTTGCCATTTCTAAATCTTTGATTCTGATACCAACAAGATTAAAAAGATCTACGGCGACTTTAGATTTGAGCTCAAAGTCCAAATCACAAGATGCTTTCATTGATGGAGAAATATTAACCTCCATTAGCCACGGTTTTAAATCTGTGTCAAATAAAACATCAAATCCAAACATTTCATAGCAACTTCTTCTATTGAATTGCAACATCAAAGTATTGTCAGATTGAGATGAGTGAAAATGTATCAGTTTGGCTGATGGAATATATAGTATTGCTTTACCTATTGTTGACATAAAGTCGCACACCTCCAGTATTTTGAGTATGTGCACTCATAATGGTTTTAATAAGGAGGCTGCGAATTTTGTCCATTACTGGCGGAAAGTTATACCCGTGAAGTGTCATGTATTCCTGCAAGGTGCTCAGTGTCCTGAAATTGTTGGAATTACCATTCTATTGCTACCATTATCAAGAAAATCAACCCTGTGAATTAAACTACAATCAAACACATACCACTTGTTGTCAGACAGATCAAACTTTTTGTCCTTATGTTGATTAGAAGATTCTGCTTCAGGTGATGAGTTAAATACTGCTGTAGAATTTTCTGTAGACCGCACCTTATTAATACTATAATTTGTTAGATGAACAAACCGATTTCGAATGTTTTTCGTTGTAAAGTTGTGCTGGTACGGCTCGCTTGCGAATCGAACAATCCCATCTTTATACAAATAAATTCGTAATGGATCAAAGCTAGTCACAACGACATATAGTCGCAGATCAAATTTACGTTGGTACACTAGGAATGGATTTGAAATGTACTGCGAGCATATAAGATCGCGCTTTTTTGGAATCTCTGACCATTTGTTAATAACTCGTATTCCGTTTCCACGAGCTGATGCTGGTGGTTTTAGAATCCATAGTGGATATTTAGAAAACCCTCGTTTTAGTATTCGTCTTGAACGTGGCAGTATGAAAGTTTCTGGTGTAAAATCCAATCCCTAGGCATAATCCAAAAGCCATCAGTGTGATATTTTAATAAATAGGTTTACCTAGAAATGTATTGATAAATGCTTACGCTGTGTCCAAATCTTTCTCTCATTTCCATGTTGTTCATGTACATACGATCCTTGCGTCCAATTTCAAACGACATTGGAAAATGATTGATTTTTTGCCATGGCTCGACATCTTTATATTTCTCTGAAGGAAGGTGCTTTCCCCAATATCCAATCCAATTTTTTCCAGTTTTGATGAGTTTGAATTGAACAGATCGTAAAGCATTACGTATTACTCGTGGCGAGCCTTTACTGACTTTCCAAACCAACAGTGATTGGAGATGTTTGGAAAGCAGACCGACTTTTTGGCCCGGTTGAGGAAAATACAATACTGCTTCTCCATCCAAAAACAGACTGCTACATATAGGAGATTTAAATTTCTGTACTTGAGATGGCTGCGATAAGTGTTCAACTGAAGTACAGTTTTCTCCATTTAATGGTGTATGAATGCAAGTGGTGATACCCGATACGAATGACGTGTGTCTAGAGTCATCATTACTGTGATTATCACTTGTAAATTTATCATTTTGCATGTCTTGCCTATGCTCCTGAGAATTTTCGAGATCCACTGATGCATCATCGTCCTCATCGTCACACTCGTAGCTTTCTATGTTTGTGTCACTCAAGTTATCATAGTCATCAGGCTCGTCAGTGTCTGATAAACTGTCTGTGCTTTCTTGATATTCTACGCTAGAATTAGTACTGCCTTCTATTTCACTTTTGTTGACCAGCATCTCTGTTGGATATATCAGTATTGAAGTCGCGTCCCAATGTTAACGATAGTGTGTTAGTTGTCAGTTATTAAAACTTGTAGCCTACGCTCCAAAAAATGGATATTATCGAGGTAGATACCTAATTATGTAGAAATTCCTTTGTTTCGAGTGTTTTTCTTGTGCCAACTTTGTATAACTACACACTATTTGATGTGTCAATTTTGATACAGGATGTATTCGCTATATTCACGTAAAATGAAACACCAAATAAGGTGTCAGTGTAGTAAACAGCCAGTCTCATGAAATTATTGGCAGTTTACTGGACAACATTGTGCTTTCTAAACTATTAACAGTTGGTGACAGCGAGCATGAGAGTGGAGATATGAGATAAAATGAGAAATTGTCAGCAGCCATTACTCTTGGTGTTCTTTTGAAAATATCAATATATTGTCTATTGATTGAATGACAAGAGCATCTATTGCTTGTATCTCGTGCACTACGACGACAATCTGACTCGACATAATTAGTTTGCTGAACAGCCTTTAGCTTTTTTCAATTCAATATAGGACAATGACCTTTTGATCTTATTCTGCACGATTTTCGACATTCCACCAATATAGCCTGAGCGCTAACCTAAGCCAATCTAATTTGAAAAAATTCTTTAAAAGTGTCAACACATTGTCATTTTCAATCCATTGGTTGGTATAAGCGAATAAAATAGGCTGCTTGATAGTAGCAGAAACTTGGGTTGCAAACAAATAGATCTACAAACTAAGCGACAATAAATGGTATCTTAAATATCAAAATGCTATGAAACGATCTCAAGTATGATAAACGTATATCTTTAATATGCATAACAAACTGACTATTTAGTTTGATTTGAGTAAGCCTATACATGGCAAGATACGATGATGTAGTGCGTCATGTTTGATTGTCCATCAATAATTTTGGAATTTTTTACCTTGCCAAAAATCATTTTTTCTTCTGAACCTCGACCACATTCATTGTTATTAGCATGAGGTAAATTGTTCATACTAGCCCAATGGCTGAAATGAGTGACTTTGATTGCTCACATAAATGATGTAAAACATACTTTGAACAATAGGCGAATTTAACCTGTATTTATCAATATAGGATAATCACACATAACATGCTTCAATGCCATGTCAAGGGCTGCAATGTCGACAATTTCCCTTTGCAAATTCAAGATGCTGAAGTAGAAACAATAGAAGCAGACTTTAGCAGCGGCTTTATTCGACGGCTTATTCCAAAAATTCACTGGCCTGCATTTGTTCATACTGCTCTTTCAGTATGTACATTTTACTACGCCTTTACCCAAATTAATTACCATTTGCAAAATAGCTGTTGAGCACTGAATAATTTATTATTCCATATCCTACTATTAGATTGGCATAGATATATTGCCAGAGACACTTCCAGAGGAGCCAAACGAAGAGCTTTTGCATTTGATTCACAAGGTTGCTCTCGAGGTAGGAGTGTTGATTGAATTTTACATTTGAAAGATTGCAATCACACTACACATCTACTGTAAGTATATAGTACGACCACATGAATGACTAATATTGTCATTTACTAGACTCGTGTCAAACAAGGAAAGATGGTCTGTTTAGGATGCAAACACGAGTATGTGATTACGAATGGCATTCCAAACATGTTGTTGCAGGAAAATGAAGTATAATATTTGGGCTAGATATGTGTTCAAAAATAGTAGTATTTATTGGCATAGTATATTTTTAATTTCATTCAAATGCTGCTCTGCTTTTGGCCACAAGTCATTGTCGCATGTATTCTATCATCAATTTTCAATATTCATGTAAAAGCATGTTAGTTTCAAAAACTTTGACATACAAAATGGTCTAGCTTGATTGATGGGTTGATACTATGAAATTACCTCCAAGAATATCAGATTTTTTTTGCTTGCCTCGAGAAATCGTTCCATACGAGCTCGCCGAGTTCTTGACAGTTCCGATTCTGATGCTTGATCTTCAACCAGACGCACTACACGATTGTGCAAATGACGAAATACTTTTGTGACGTGTATTTTCCTCAACTTTCGAGATCGTTCATCCTTGACACTTTCTTTTCGAAGCACCTGCTCTAGCTCACTTAGAAACTGTCTTTCGCGATACGACAGCTCGCAAATATATAATTTTAGATCCAGCTCATCCAACTCGTTCACAAGGGGTTGAACACGTGCTGCACCGCTAACTATACATGTACGCAAACCTTCCGCACCCATGATGTTTGCCCGAGGATATGTTGATGGTAATGGAAACTGTTGTATATTTGAAGTTGCTGCATCTGCTCTTTCTGTAGCACAAGGTTTGACTGTTTTTGAAACACCATATTTTGATGATAGTACAGTGGCAATAAGATGGGGATCTAAAAAAGATCTTTCTTGTCTGTATGGATAAGGATATGACTTGGCTGTGGTGGAAATCGATGGTAAAAAGAAATTAGATGGCGCAGTTTTTGATATCCGTGACAATCTTGTGCAAGGCTCCTTTCTAAAAGTCTGCCCAGAGTTGTGCTTTTCATCGTGTTTGGATCTGTTATTGGGCGATTTAGCTGTGGATAAACAAGTCCTGACTAAATTAGGTGCTGCTGAAAATAACTGTTTTGCTACCTTTTTTTTAGAGTCACTTGCGTTTGGCATTTGAATTGAATCTATTCCAGTTTGTGACTGGATTTTAGCACGTTTCTGTATCTTTTCTTTGGATAGGGCAATGTGAACAATCTTGAGCGGCTCCCAGCTTGTCTCCCAGTCCTGTGAATATTGCTGAACTTGACGCCAGCCACTTTGTCCACCAGATGAGCCTTTTAAAACATGGCAGTAGGGATGAACTGGATCTGGCCGCTGATAGTAAGACTGCGTAAAGAATTGATCGTTTTGTGTTGCAGTATTTTGCTGATCAACAAGTTTTTGATTATCATTATTTTTCAAATCCTGACTACTCTTGTCATCATCATTTGTATACGATGGCCGCGTTATAAGAACCACGTTGGCAGATGAAGACAATGATAATTCTGGTTTCAAATCAATCGGCACTCGTACGCTTTGATCTTTCTGTGTAAGAGTAGAAATATTAGGATGGGGAGATGCTGCCAACTTTGCTGCTCCAAGAGTCTTTGATGTTTGCTGTAAAGGAGCTTGTGATGATAGGGCCATCAAATTTTGACGAGATCCCAGCGATATTGAACGCCGAATTGAATGATTTTGACTAGATCGAGCCAGACTGGGGGTTTCGTCAGTATTTTCAGCAAAATTAACCCAGCGTGAAGGAATATTCACAAGATCTACACTATCAATGACCTCCTGTCGAAAACTTTGAATTAATCTTGCAGAAGTCTCATTAGAACCGTTAGTCTGAGAAGTAGTCTCGGCTTTGATGGAAGTACGTCGAAGTCTTGATACTCGATTATTTTTTGATAGTGCAGCGTGGCCTTTTTGCAATCTAGATCTGGTCATACTAAGAAAGCTCTTCATATCTTCTTCTGATTCCGAGTCTTCTTCAATCGTATTTGAATAATTTTGAATACATTCGCATGCTGCATTTTGTGCAATGGCACTTGATCGACGTATGCCGTTGTATAAAGCTTTAGAGTGATTTGCGGGATCATAAAACGGGGCTGGTGTTGCTGCCGCCATTAAGCTAGTTTTTGACAACTGTGGATTGATAAGTGTTGTTCTAGAACTAAAGCTATCTTTTAAAGATGGTCTTTTTTTTTGGGAATCTGAAGTTTTTAATCTTTTTCAAAATATTCAACACAATGACACATAGTTAGCCTTGTGAAGAATATTTTTTAATGTTTTTAGCCTTTACAATAATATACATACCTATTTGTACTAGATAAGCCTTGATCTGGTTCAATAGGAACAAGAGTGAGCCTTTGGATATCTGAAATGGAGTGTAGTGACGTTAGACTACTACCAAGCTGATGTTTTAAATTAGACCCGTCTTCTACTTTTAATACTTTGATCTTGACCAGTTTTTTTTCCGTCAGTTGCGAAGTGATCAAAGTTACAGATGGTAGCTGTGCAATCAATCTTGGTTTCAACGAAGCTATGGTTTTTTGTTCAGATGGCCATTGCGGGTCATAAGCAAATAAAGGAGGCTGTCTGCATGCAAATTCTGTTTCCATGAAATATCTTATCTTTTAGTGAAGTAGATGTGCTTTTTAGGAAATTCCACTTGTGAAAGCTTATTTAGTTTATACATTGCACAGTAAAACACGTGGCGTGTATCCTGTTTTGAATAAATATATATATATTGGACATGCAATGAATATATAATTGTTATAAATTTAAAGCTTCTATTTAATAGTATAGATTTATTAAAAGCAATATTTTGATACCGCTGTTTATTCTATCAGTTTAATGACAATAAAATAATCAAAATATTTAAAAACGAATACACGTAAAATACAAATATTTAAGCAAGTCTCAAGACTCGTATTGGTCTGGCATTGTATTTGTTACACGTGGCCAGGCATTTTGGACTAAATATATACCTCATCTACTAAAGCCCGTCCAGGCTGATGCATATTTCTGCCATTATACACAAACTGGTGTAATTTATACCAATTGCAATATCGGATTGAACATGGCATCAAACGCACTCGGTGATTATCGTCTGATCTAAGATGACATGATCACTCTCTAGCTCATACGTTTGCTAATATTATATACCGACATTTGTGCCTATGCTTTTGGACCGATCCGTCATGTGTCTGTTACCACGCAAATGTTAAACCATATGTTGATTCAAATCTGGATACTGTTGGGTTTAAAACTTGACTGTCTTCCGTTCCGTTCCGTTAGCATTATCGTATCAATGTCTGCTGATGCCTACTGATGCCTACTGATATCTGTCAATATCTGTCAATGCTGCTTTTGATGTTCGATTATAGATATCTGACAATTGTTGGTGGTTTAACCAAATATCTTGATAATTTGAAGCATTTTTGAGATACGGTCTTTCAACATTTAGTAGAATTTGGTAGCATTCGACACAATCATGAGCCCAGTTTTTATTTTTTGACGACTACAAACACGCCGTGTATCTCAGATACAAGTCTGAGCCATGATATTGAATGAGGTTTTGACTCGACCAAACCATTATACCAATTCACAGATATATCAACACAAACCAAGCGTAACAGTGTTGATTATATAGCAAGCATAATGGCTGAATATTGTAATCAAGTGGCCAGACATGTATTGATATGAGTTAGCAGTCATATGATACACAAGTATTTTGGAGTGTTGTAATCAAACTGCACGCTGGAGTGTTGTGTAGCAAACAAAATGTACATTGCCACATTTTAAGGAAGGCCCGGCTAGCTCAATCGGTAGAGCGTGAGACTCTTAATCTCAAGGTTGTGGGTTCGACCCCCACGTCGGGCTGTTACTTTTGCATTTTACACGTCAATATTTTTACTGTATTGGCTAATAACGTTTAATGTTTCATTACAACTCGACAGTCGCAGTATGTATTGTTTGGTAATACAATCAAATCTTGTCTGGTAATAGCTCAGTCATGACTCCAAATTCATTGTATATTTTCCACCAATATGCCATTGGTAAATAGCACTGACAACATCAAGATGCTTGTAGATTAACGTGGACAAGCGATTGTCATGTCATGCGAATATATTGTGATGTAAGCTATGCAGCTGAATATACATGATAGACTGTTGTATTCCATAAACATGGTACTGTCACTCACATTGGTATTCCAAATCTACAAATCTACAAATTTAGAAATGCATTTGTTGTTTATTATCCATAACACTTGATGAGCAAGCATTCCAAATGCAATTCTTGTTTTTGCATGACAGACAGACGAGTGATCTGAAAACAGCCATTACAATATACGCATTGCTATCAACTCGCCTCGATAGGAATAAACCAATACTGATTGTCAACAGTAACAGTCAACATGGACAAGGTAACAGATCATGTGTGGTATGCGAGTCGGATTGGTTCGAGGTTCCATTGGTAGTTGATGTTACTGCATGATTAAAATACAGGTTTCTGATTGGATGGTAGTGAGCATCACATATTCCAAATCTAAACAATCGATTGGTGCAGTGAGATGTTTTGATTGATAAATATATTCTAGTTGCATATTGCAAGTATTGGTGGTTACAAGTTGGGTTGGTGGGGATTCAACAACGGAGCATTTTGGTATATTGCGATGATTGCCAATATGCTGGTAGCCACAATGATCCATACTATGCCAATAAAATCATGAAACCCATCTACCAAGACATACAGCAAGAGTGTTGTGAATTGTAATCCGTTTAATGATTGGCTACAGCCAAAGCAAATGTGTATTCAATATGGATTGGCAACTCTTTTGTGTTGCAATCGAGTGATGTGTATGTTTGTGGAACGAGTCGCAGCGACAATCTAAATGACAAATAGTTGGTATAGCAATACCCAATCATTCGACCAAGCAGTGTTTATTACAAGAACTATACAAGTCACCATTCCAGATACAGATACATGTCCAGATCCATGTTCACATCACCATCTAGTTACAGTATAGTTTTTGAGAAATACTCCCCACATACGGTCCCCACCACGCACGCCTACCAGAATGGGATCTAAAACTCGCATGGCGGCATCCCATTCGTCAAGAGGTGGAGGAGCATTTTCTCGTTTCTCCCACTGCTCAACTGGATTTTCATCAGTAATCCATCCAGTATCAACAGCAGTCATGAAGATATTCAATGCAGCAAGACCTGCAGCAGATGTGCGTGTCATCATATTGAGTGATGCTTTAGCCATGTTACTGTGTGGATGAAAAACAGTTTTAGGCCGATAAAACTGGCCTTCCATGGCACTTACATTGACAATGTACTTGTCATAGGAAGACTTTATACTGGTATCTTCACTGACATCCGAGGCAGTAGCTGATGTTTCGGAAATAACAGGATTTCCAGTGGCTTCCATTAATGATTTCAGTTCGGAAATAAGAACCCATGGAGCAAATGCATTGATAACATGGCATTCAAGCATTTCTACAGTAGAAATCTGTCCAATTTGCATAGTCCATGAGTTTTGAGAGCGAAGATCGATTTGCTGATCATCACGATCGAGTCGCCCATCTGGAAAATGTGTTGTATCTGCAGCTGCATCTTCTTCAGTAAGCGAGATCTGCGACAAGGCAGCAGATGTATTTACGGATGCCAAAGACTGGCGTGTACCCAATGCAGGCAAAGCAAGACCATATTCTGTAATCTGGTTAAAAGAGTCGCAGGACGCTGTGATATCAGAGACGGATTTTGAAGCAGTGGTAATAGATCGAAAAGAGTAACCATTGGTACCATTCTTGTAAACATCAATAACCTTGAACACATCTGTGATAGCACTGGGAAGAGCACACGCTTCGTCAGAAATCAAGTGCTCATAAAAGCGAGGAGGTTTTCTTACAGTCTGTGCAGCATTGTTGATGATTACATCTAGTCGCTTAAACTCTGTTTTGATGTGCTTGCAGAACTGATGCACCATGGCAATGTCACGAAAATCAATACCATATATAAAAAGCAAGCCTTTAAACGATAGATAATCTTGTTCCTTGGCATATCTGATGGCAGCATTATGGGGAAAGCGAGTAGTAACAATGACTGTAGCACCCATTCGAAGCAGTTTCAATGCAATGCAATAACCAATCTGGTTTAATACAGTCAAAATATTAAAAACCACAGATTAATATTTTACACAATCAACAAGATGCCGTAGATAGTAGATGCATAATAAAAATAGTAAAATGTGCGAGAAAAGCGTGCCATATCCCACAGATAAAATATCGGGATGACTTTTGACCCTCTCATGATAATTGCCATATGGCAAATCAAAAACTAATATTACATTAACACTAGCGCAATATCATCAAGGCACGAATGCTATGAAATTGCGACTCTGTGCATGTGATTGTATGACAGCAATAAGAATAAAGCAAGCATACAACATACCTTGACTCGAGCACCTGTAACCAAACACACACGACCACGCATATCGGCCGCAAAGGACCGCTTGTTATAATTGAATTCTGCACATGATGGACATAGTTGATCATAAAAATGATGCAACTGGCGAAAATCAGCGGGACAAATGTGACAGGAACGAGGAAAGTTGAGCATTCTCGGCTGGGTACTTGGGGGATTAATATCACAGGGGGTAGACAAAATACTCTCTTCAGAAGCCACGGGAGTGTTGGAACCAGCAGTGCTTGACTCGCTAGCAAGCAGGCGACTTTTTGAAATGTCAAACAGATCAATGTCATTTTTTTTTGAAAACGACTCCAAATCCTCTACCGTAGACAAGGATCTTGGAGGAAGCGGAAGAGTAATGCTACCGGTAGCATGTCCTACCAGCTTGTGATGGCGCATCTGACGGATACCAGTTACAGCCAGTTGAGCACGATCGCTTTCTTTCCGATCAGCGAGTTTTCGCTTGCGATGAGCTCTTGAATCTACATCAGTGGGTAGCAGAGTGCGTTTGGCAATATCAAACAGCTCCCTAAGCTTAGGACATGTTTGGGCATGAGCCTTGTAGGTAGGATTTTCAGTATAAACACTGAATATTCTCAATGCAGCATCCAAGTCAGGTTCTGAAATAACAGACTCCCAAGACGGAATAGATTTTTCCTTTGCAGGAGTGGAGTTGGAAGGGGTAGATTGAGAGGTCATTTATAAAGGGGTGTAGAGTAGATATCTAGTAGCAATGAAACTTGACAGCACAACCCAACATTTACCCAACTGTAGCGAATAAAAAAACTGATTTCAAAAAAATATATAATATGCATCACGTGTTTAAATGAAATCGATATTGACCAATGAAAGATGTGTTTGATCCAGCCAATGGTTTTTGGATTGATTCGTCCAAGTAAAACAGCAGTTCATATGAGCCAACCAGTCTCGCATACAAATCCAGTGTTGTTGAACAAAATACAGACTATTTTTATGAATCTCGATAGTGAATGTCGCGACGCTGCAACTTCAATAGATATTCTCAGTTCTTTCCAATGTTCTCTTTCGGCAGCCATACATTGTACGAGCATCAAGTTTGAAACCGGATCCATTCATTGCAATTCAGATATTGGATTCTACTGTTCTGACGTTGTGTTCTAAAATCGCACATCTCAGGATGCAACTGTTGTTTTTGTGCTCATCATTCGATGTTTGGTTGGATACAAAGAGAGTTGAAGTGCAGAGCTGTGATGCGAACATCCATTCAGTTCTCTATACAGAAGCTAGACAGCTAGAGTTCAACAGACATGACATTGTCCAGTGAATTTGGTGTGAACCATTTCATGAAACTGGCTGTTTATTATATAATTTAGCTTTCCTATCCAGTAATCCGTTTTACATGAATACGGCCGTAATGCCGTCCATTTGTGACTCTGGAGTGATTGCTTTACGCACTAAGCGGATTAAAGTTGATGCACAGACTGAAATGTAAACATACTGTCCGCACCAATAAACCAATGTGATCTGTTGGCAGCATCTTCTGATACGATTGGCAATAACAAACATAGCCCTATAAAAGCAATTGACAAAGCATCGCCCATTCATTCTTGTGTGCCATCACTGACTAGGGAGCCATTGGGGCTAGTCCAGTACTGGAAAGACTAACAAACCCGAATTGCAGTTGTATTCATGTGAAATGGAATACTAAAAGAAACTGGCCAAATGTTCACATCACAGTTTCATACTTGTTCAACTCCAACTCTTTTCCTTCAAATATTGAGCAACTGCCAGACAACAGCTATATCATGAAACGTGCGATTTTTGCTCTTGAACTAGAACGTAAGCGTACACGAGACTTTATGATACAATGATGGGTTGGCAGAGTTGTATTGGCAGCATCAAATCAGTTGAATGCAATATCTGATTTCAGACTTGACGATCGTGCAATATGACTATGCCAAACGAAAAGAAAGTGATGGTTTGATTTTGTGAGCATCATGTGATGAGCGTTGTGTTTATCAAAGAATTGAAGCAGTCAATTTGCAGCAGGAAAGTACAACGAATATTTAACCATTGTTTATTCCGAAGCAAAATAGAGGCAGTGAGTGCAAGATAAAAGTATTCCACTTTTACGTGAATATGGCTGTAAATTATTTTTGCTGTGCCGGATCCCTAGTGTACTTTTGTCTGTTTGTTGATTTTATTCTTCCTGTTTATCTTGCTTGGTGCTAAACAGCCCATCAAAAGTAACACCCGAGTCCAATAAACAAGTTGTATGGGTTTACTCTGGTCAATATTCGATAAAAGAAGACTGCGTGTTGCTCGAGTCTCTTTTGGAATTTTATATTCGCCTATAATTTAAACTCTTGCGCATAGTTGTTTCTAAGCCTAGTCCGCCCTGAAAACCTCATCGCCACATACCTTCAGCCTATTTCTGTACCTAATCAAACCAGCAAAGCTGCTTTTTATATCTGTACGTTCCATTATGCCTCGTCCTGACCCAACCTTCAGCAAAACTATAACTAATTAGAACGACCTAATTTTGTGCAATTCACACTTGTAACCTTGCATTATATTGTTTTCTAATTAGTCATGTCAACCAATATCAGTAATAAACTTGAGATCCACGCTTCTACTCTCCGCAGACATTCGTCAATGTCGTCACTGTATACCATCATTCGTCCATCAGTAGAGAAATCATCGGTATATGCTGCTATTAATTCGGCAGATTCGGGCAGTGAGTATAGTTTTTCATATCAAGACTCGTTGATTGAAGATAGTCTGCAGCCTTCTTCACCAGCAAGCAATTTGAATGCAGCCATTTCAGGAGTGCACTTTGTTCCATCTGTTCCATTTGAGCATAATCGCAAAAAGGAGCATTCGTTAACTCTGGCAAAAACTAAACTAGACCGTCTGATTGCTCTTGTTTCTGATTTCCAAAGGGATGAAATGAGGTCTTCAATGTCCACTCCTGAGCTGGGGATTATTGAACCTTGCAAAGCTAAACGAGGAGGCTGGGCTCGTCACTTTGGCACTCCTCCAGTACCACGCATTCCATCCGTATATAAGGATACAGACAGTAAACCAATCACTAGAAACGGCCCTTCTGACACTACTTTTTGCGCTGACAGGTTTTTAGATCCTCATACTGACAGAATGGAATTTAAGCCGTGCGAAAAACAGTGCGCGTCAAATAAGCTACCTGCTGCAACTGAATCTGTGTATATTGACAAACATTTGGAATCTGTTCAAAAAACAACTAGGTCTGCGTCTGTTTCTACTTGCGAATCAGCCATTACTTTGATCTCTTCTCCCTTTGCGCAACCTTTGGCTGCTCCATTATCTCCAGCCTTGTCTACATTAGGCACACCGATTCAGTCAATTTTTTCTCAACGGTCAACTTCCTCCACCCTTATATCCGGCGACGATCCCCACCGTACAGAGCCTGTCCTTTTCTATCATCCAAAATCTACCTGCAGCATGTCTTCCTTTATGGGGGGAAGCACAAGCGAGATGACCCTGTCACCGTCTTCTCCAACAGACTCGGTCCCACACAAATCTTTTGGCATACACTTTCTTCAACAATCTCATACACGCAGCAACCGTGCTCTGTGTGAGAGTGCGGGGCCGCTAATTTCTACCTCGAAACCGAATACGAGTTTGCGTAGTGCGTCGACTCCTATTGAAGCTGGTCAGGTTTTAAGATTACTAGATCAAGGAGAAAAACGATCAAACGAACCATTGAATGCATCGCCACATTTCATGGCATCAAAGTTTATGAAATTATTTAAGCGTACAAAATGATGTAGACTTGGACTAATTAAAAGGCATTTTTATTCACAGCTGTATTCACAATGGAGCATATTTATCTTGCAGACTTTATTTTGGTTTGGAATAAACAATGGTTAAATACCTGTGCTTTCCTAGTACACGTTGACTTTGACATTCCCAGTGCTTGGAGTCGCATACTGTGTAAGACCACTTTGTACTAGAGCAGCTGCCAGCAGGATTCAAAAACGAACAATGTGCAACCTTGTATCTTGCGACACTGCTGCTTGCTAAACGACTGGCAGATCACGTTGAATCAGTCGACTGGAGAGTTTAGTAAATTGACACTCCATAAATATGAGCGCTTAATAGACTGCCAATCTTAGTGTTCTGTTTTGCGTGTACATGGTGGTAAATGGAAGAGGGTCCAATGATCGGAGTTTATACTTATCGTAGTGACTTGCAATGAATGCCTCAAAGGATCGCCAGCAGTCTAATGTACATACACAGCGATCTAGTCGTCCAGTACTAGCTCAGCTGGTACAAGGGTGGTCGCTGTCCCGTAAACCTCGCCGAGCGTCCGAACCATCAATCATGCCCATGACCACCAATCGCTCTTGTTCCAATCCACCAGCATCTCTTGAACCCATGTCTGTGAGTGCATCCGATGCCACTGCTGCTAGATGGATTGGCAACCCTTTTGGCAGCTATAACCTTCGACGTCCTTCTTATCAGGATCAGCCAATATATGCGAATCACAATGCTGCTGTTCAAGATATCACATCTCAACATCACTTTATTTCAACCAGCGTTCAAACCAATCATACAGATCGAGTCTATGATAGATCTTTAGCCCATACACTGCATGTCAAATCCGTTGCAACATCTCCAACCACCAGCAACACCACTTTGCATGCAGAGCAAACAGACTCATCCTTCCAACAGCATTCTCTCGCTCATGCCAGCTCCAAATCTGATTCAACCAGCAAGCATCAACCATCCGACCCTTCTACTTTTGTACCATCATTGTCTAGACACTCTATTGCATCGCTGTATTCGCTTATTAATCCAGACTCTTTGGACCAGCAGCTGTACCGTTTGCCTAGACCGCATATCTATGGTGTGGCTAATGCATCGTTGGCAGAAGACACGTGTGATTCTAGTATATACACTGACAACACCATGAGTGATTGTGACGAAGACGATGTGTCCGTTTTGGATCAGTGGGTATTTCCTAACCCTGCTATTCTTGATGAATCTGAGCTGAGCCAGAAGCATAAGCAATATTAAACAAGGATGCCAAAGTACATAATAAACAGCTCATTTCATAAAATAATGTGTTGATTTCCATCCTATTTGCTGCACAACATTGCACAACATTGCGCCATATGAAATCTTGGGTAAAGTAGACTGGCTTTTGTGCTCATTTTTATACAAAATTGGATACCTGTTACATCTGTTTCAGTAAATTCTACATCCTTGACTAATATTTACAATTGAATTGATTGAAGAGCCATGATTTGATCATGACGAGCAGTTTTGCTAGAACATCCCAGATTCACACTATGCACTTGATTCGAATTTGAACCTTGATTCACAAAAATTCCTCAAGTACTCAACATTCTTGATGAGTAGCAGTCATGTATATGTAAATAAATAAAAAGATTGGAAACATTACGTTAATCTTTACAGTGACTGCATAAAAGTATCTGTCAAATGGAATGTGTTTTTGGATTTAGTGCATTGATCATCCAACTTTCCTTTGGCACTGAATTACAATATCTTCAATTAGATGACCATGACAAAGCAAATCACTCTTGAAGAAGTTTCTCATCACAACAAAGCTGGTGACTGCTGGGTTGTTATCCATGACCATGTGTATGATCTGTCGCATTTCATTGACGAACATCCTGGTGGTGCAAAGGTAAAATGTCAATCCTCGACTAAAATGGCTGTTATACGGCTATGAAATAATGCAGCACTTTAATAAAACAGATGGCATGGGCTGATCAATCTGATGGGTTTAAATTATGCTGCTTGATCCGACATTACTGTCATCTGTAATGATGTAGGTAATTCTTAAACAGGCTGGCAAGAATGGAACCGCTGCATTTGATCAAGTTCATCCTAAAGATATTATCCAAATGCATTTGCCCAAAGAGTGCTGTCTTGGAGTTTTGGTTCAAGATGGCTCTAAACATGCGGTCACCTCGACTTCTGCTCCAACCATGTATTCTAGCCCACTCAATTTGCCACCTCTCGATTCCATACTCAACCTATTTGATTTCGAGGTACAGTTTGATGATCCGACTATGATGCTGTATTGTTTGTGATAATACTGTTGATGAATGCTGGTTGATTCTGGATCAATTCATGTGCTTATTAAAAAGCTAGAATTATACATTGCTTTGAAATCTTGATCCATGTCTATTTTCTAAACCATGCAGTGTATGCTTGATACATTTATGTCAATCCTAGGCAATTGCTCGATCTTCTCTATCAAAAGAAGCATGGGCGTACTATTCATCTGGTGGTGATGACGAGCTCACTCTCCAAGAAAACCATGCCGCGTTTCATCGTATCTGGTTACGACCTCGCGTCATGGTTGATGTCAAAACGGTGAATGTATCCACCACTATGCTAGGTGTACCCTCTTCTCTTCCAATCTATATCACTGCTACTGCGTTGGGCAAACTGGGTCATCCCGAAGGTGAAGTGGTGCTGACTCGTGCTGCTGGAGCAAAAGGAATCATTCAAATGATCCCAACTCTGGCTTCGTGTTCATTTATGGATTTGGTTGGTGCAAAGTGTCAAGGGCAGTCACAATTTTTTCAGCTTTATGTCAACAGCAGTTGAGTGTACTTGAATAGGGTTTGTTGCATCGCATGTTGGAACAAGAGGGGTGGTGAATATTTTAGCTAAATCGTCTTGATGTAACAGATCCAAGTATCACAGAGAATCTGATTCGTAGAGCTGAAGCCAATGGAATCAAGGGATTGTTTATTACAGTAGATGCTCCTCAACTTGGTCGTCGTGAAAAAGATATGCGACTAAAGTTTATTAATGACACACCTGACGCCATCGATCCCGATACACCTCGCACAAACAATTTGGGTGCAGCCCGTGCCATTTCCCATTTTATTGATCCTTCTCTTTCATGGAAGGACTTGGACTGGTTTCGTAGCATCACCACACTTCCCATCGTTCTCAAGGGCATTCAAACAGGTGAGGATGCTATCATTGCAGCAAAGAGTGGTCACGTTGCCGGAATTGTGATTTCCAACCACGGAGGAAGGCAATTAGATACATGTCGATCGGGCATTGAAGTGTTGATGGAAGTGACCGATGCGTTGCGCAAGGAGAACCTTGAGGGAAAAATGGAAATCTATGTCGATGGTGGATTTCGTCGCGGAACAGACATTTTCAAGGCATTGGCATTGGGGGCTAAAGGTATTGGTCTTGGTCGACCATTTCTTTATGCCATGTCAGGGTATGGTCAAGCTGGAGTTGAACGAGCCATTGATCTTTTAAGGGAAGAACTAGAAATGGTCATGCGATTGATGGGTGTAACACGATTGGATGATATTAAAAGAGAATCGTTGATGACTTCATCTCTTGGTATTCATCTAGGTTCACCATTGTTTGATTCGCTATCTCATCGAACATACGAACCATTAACAACTAGCAGCAAGCTTTAACCTTGCTGATATGGATTGTATCTACTTTTACAGCCAGCAACAGGGGTACGAGAATGGAGATGAAATAAAACGAGAAACTATCAGAATGATCACTCTTGATGTTGTGGTTTTGAAAATATTGGTAGATTGTTTATGGGTCGAATGGCAAAACCATCTATTGTTCGTGTTTCCTGTACCAAGGCGACAATCTGGTCCATTGACATGATCTGATCGTTTCAATTGAATAAAAGGCAATCTCACGCATTGGGTCTTGTCGACACGATCCTCAACATTCCATCAATAGAATCTGCACATTAGCTTAAAGTAATCATGACATGTTACACAAAGAATTTGCATTGAAATGTTGCAACAACCGCCTGTTTGATGATATCAGGATGGTTTCAAAACATGGCAGAATTGGGTGATTGAAATATAAATATCTTTTGTGTTCAATTGTAGCACATCATTTGACACCCGCTTATGAAGCGACAAGGACACAAAGTGCATTGATGATTGTCAAATTTGTGCAAGAACGTGATGGTCAATTACCTCGATATATCAACTGACAAATTGGATGAATGTGCATCTTTTATCGTTGCTATAATGGTGGGCGATGTTAAATAATTAAATTGAAAATATTTACGGAAAACCTGCAATACACTTATTATCGTTTATTAAATATCGCCTTAATATGTTGTTTCAATATCTATTGTAAACATCGGCTGATCTAGTCTTGTAGTCCAGTCTACCGTAAATCGGATTACACAAAAAATAGTTTGATCAATAAAAACAAAATATTAATTTATAGGCATTTGCTTGGCTTCTGATCGTTCGTGCGAGTCGTGCATCCGTTCATGCCTCTTCAATGCATCCTGTAACACCACATGTAAAATGAGTTTTCTGTAATGGTGGTTAGAAAAGCAAGCAACGCATTATATTTACCTTTCTCAAAAATGTTCGACTGCAGCGACCGCATACAAAAGGACGCTCAGGCATATGCTGCCGCATGTGTCGATTCAAATCGTGCCTGCGAGTAAAAGACATGCAACACAGCTCGCATGCAAAAGGTTTTACATTTTCATGAGACTTTAGATGAGAGTTGAGATTGAATGCTCGTGTAAACGACTGTCCGCAGACTGGACATGTTGGTAGCTTTCTAGAACTATCCTCGTCAAAATCGGTTGGTGGAATAAATGGCCGTCCTGGTGCACCGTGTGGGATTGATAAAGTGTGATTAGTCGGTGTGGATGCAGATTGTTGTTTGGGTAAAAGTGGTAGATGGCTATTCCATTCAGAGCCTTTTTGCGATGTTTGAGTGATATCTCCCACTGAATTAGAACGGTTTGAAACAGTCTGTTTTTTGCAAGTTTTACGCTTGGGTTTGGCTCGTTTAGACCCAACGCCTTCATCTGAATTGACCTGCAATGCATTACTATTTGAAGAATTCAGAGTAGCTTTGGAAAAGTTCGCGGGACTACTATTGGATGTGATGGGACTCGTACTGTTTGTTGAAAGATGAGATCGTATATATTTGTGAGTGCCAAAGCCTACAGGTTCTGGGGGTGATGTTGCAACAGACAATGCAGGAGTTGTGTCCGAGACTGATAACCCATCACGAGATGAATGCGACGACTCTGGATAAAAAGGTTGAGGATCCTGGTCTATGCAGTCCATTGTGGAACGATAGGCAGATGTTGCAAAGTGCGAAAAAGGTAAGGAAGCAAACAAAGGTTGTGCATGCAACTGAGCAGACTGATGGATTTCAGATGATCCTTCATGAGCATTGTAGAACAGCTCAGGTCTTGGAAGATGTTGTACTCGTTGAGGGACTAAATGAGCCATGACTGGATCATGTGAGTCGGACTGGAAACTAAAATCCGAGCTTATTACTCCACCATAGTCCAATTCATGCGTCATCACTGTGCTACCAGAAGACAGCGGAGTTGTAGGATATGTTTGGTGGTGCAGTGACAGATGCGAAACAGGAGTAGTGAATCGATATGGGTTGTCATCCGAGTATGAGCATGGTAGTTGTGATGTATGGGAAGCCAGACGTGGCTTGTGTTGATGGTAATCAGGATGCTTTGGGTCAAGTTCTTCTATGCTTGTCCGACCATCGCAATGATAATTCTGTTGACGAGCATGCTGATGCGACAATGGCTGATATGCAGTATGCTGGTGATGAGCCATGGCAGACATACCCTGGTCATAGGCTGTATCTGAAGACTGACCAGACATTGTGGAATAAGAGGTGAGATTATAAGCATCCATGCCAGATGGTTTGAATCCAGGATCCATACTGGATCGAGAAGTGTATAGATCTGAAGTTGGAATGGGAGGAAGCAAAGCAGACACTCCGGTTGAAAAAGCACTACCCACAGGCGTATCAGTAGAATTCATCAGTGAATAGTTGAATCCAGTTCCTTTTGTAAAGGACTTTCTGTATGTTGAACCTTTCAACTGTTGTTGCATAAGAGCAGCAGTCAGCGGAGTCTGCGAACGCGTGAATGTCGAGTTGCTTTGCTTGTCCAGCATTGATTCATGTGAAAAATGCTGCGGATGCGATTTGGATTCGTCTGCAGACATCATTGAAGATGGAGTAAGTAAGTTGGACTGCAGTGGTGTGCTGTAACAGTTTCTTTCAAGATGTGAGCTGCTGGGTGTGGTAACGCTCTTACTGCGATTGTGTATAAATCCGACAGTAGGAGTGGAAAGTGTGTGAATGTCTTGACTGTACTGAACTGGACTGTCCACTATTGAATCTGTGTTTAAACCAGGAGTCCAGAAACTAGTAGAAGGCTTGGATGGAATGCAAGATGAATGATCTGGATGGAAAGCCACGTCAGAAACTGACTTGATACAAGTCGAGGTGTTGATGGGTTTTGCCAATACTGAAGATATTGGAACAGAAGTAGACGCTGTTAGTGTAGATCGTGATGGTCTTGGAGATGATTGAGTGAGGCAAGTGACTTGCATCAGAGTGAGTGAATACACTGCATCTGACTCTGCTGCATCCAGCTGCAAGTGTCGGTTCTCATGTGGAGATTCACTGCCATTTATTCCAATCGACTTGTGAGAGTTCAATATACAAGAGTTTGTAGTGACGGCTGCAATGGAACCATCCGTGCACTGCTTGTTGTCCATAGTAGCTGCTGTGCTGGTATGGGCAGGGTAGTAGCTCTCCTGTGCAGAGGTTTCAAGAGGCTTGACTAGTGCACCGTCGACAGAAAAAGATCCTTCAAGTCCAAGTAATGGCTTTTGCTGCTGACTGGGATGGTTGTGAGCTGTATGTGGCAGTGATCTGGTGGGTGACATGTTCACAGCACTGACTCTTGGTAGCTGTTCTTCTGCTGCTGTCTTGGTACTATTCACTGAATCACCAAGTGTTGCTGCAACAGTATCATCCAACTCATGACTGTCGTCCACTTCCAAAGCTTGCAATCCATTCGTAGTAGTGGGTTCTGCCGCTCGCGCTATCCCATCGTCGCATATTCCACCTGCTGCGAGGTGTAGGCTTTTTAATGCAACAGGCCGATCCGCATCGTGCTCTCCATCCTCTCGACACTGATCATCATGGCGTGCAGGTATTTCAACAGGCGCTTCACGATCTTCAAGCCTCTGCCGTTTTGACGCTATTGTGTTGATTTTACTTGTCGGCTTTGGACTGCATGGAAATATCTCCCGACAATGACAGAATGAAGTCGATTCAGTTCCATGCGTTTCTTTGGTTGATTTTATCTTGCTCTGTTTTTCAAGCTCTTGTTTTTTACAAGCCAAAACACTGCCATCATCAAGCGGTAATTGTGCATTAAAAACTACATGCCAGTGTCTAAACTTGTCTTGTGATGCTGACTTGCTCATTTGCTTATTGATTGGCTGGTCTGCTTGTACTTGTTTATGTTGTACCGAAGGGATATCTGTCCTGTTATTATGCCAGACATGCGTCGCGTCCATATGAAAGTTGGAAATACTACGAGAAACTCCCAATTCAACTCCTGAACATGAAAGTACTGATATGGGCAATGATGACTGCAATGTTTGATTATCATTACCATGAGAATTCTCAATCTCTTGTTGCTTTGGTTCGGTCCAGAGATGAGTCGGATGTGATGGAGAACTAGGATGTAGTGTCATAGACTCGTTGGATACTGATACAAATGTATCCTTTATCAAATTGCCATCCTGTCTTGGCATGCTTTGGTATCAATTGCTTCAACTGATTGTTGAGCTGGTGTTGGCGTGGCTGAACAAAACAGCCTGTATATGACAATCAGCAATATTTGAGTGAGATTTTAAATAGACTCAATCGGCAAATACCAGACTATTCAGCAATGAATTTCAAACCTTTACCTTGAGTTTGTTTTGAATACAAGAAACAAAGTTTCGTTTTAGAATGATAGGTTAGACGATACAAAAGTTTGTAGGCCAGTTGAGCTTGTGCTTGCTTGGTTAAGAATAACTGGTCACACCTCGAAGCTATCAACGAACATCTGCGAAAGCGGCAAGGAAGAATACTAATGGCTGTGTTTACACTTTTCTGGTGTCAATGATCTTTACATAAGCAAAGTCAATCTAATTATCCAGTTGTAATTCGTAATAGAATAATTGAGCATCTAATTGGCTTGCATAATGACGGCCAACCCATATCTGATTTGCGGCCAATATTGATTTCCCTCCCTTGAATTACATTGCCCCGATCTATATCATAATGCCTCAATACTATATTGCAACAAAAAAACCGTTGAAACCGCCAGCGTATTGCATTTTAGCTTTGGATATCCCATCAGTCTTTGGTTCTGTAATGACAGAATGTGCTTTATTACTGGGTAATGCAGTCATGCTTTTCGGTGTCGAGTGGCTGAATTTGGCAATGCATGTGCTCTTTCACTATCTCTGTATATCCAAAATATTGGCATCAAGCCACAATGCTACATCAAACATACCTGATTCAAGACATGCATCTCGAATGCAAAAAGCTTTATCCTAGAGTCCAATTGCACACGATCGTATTCACGTAAAATGAAACACAATCTCATGAAATACTGTCAGCTTACTGGACAGCGCTGTGCATTCTAGTCTTTTGCTGGTGATTGACATGGAAACAACTATTTCCAAAACGTACACTCTTGAGCTAGAATGTATCTGATATTAGGATACAGCAGATATGAGTTTGACAACATCAGGACAATCGGGTTCAATATTTGAATGGTAATGGATAAACCCGGTGATTGACAATGTATGACTGTCAAAGTGAGGACGGGCTCAAGACCATAGTTTGATTTTGTGCATTATATGAACAGTGAATCCGTTTTCGATAGAAAAGCGCAGCAAGTATTTAAACATTGTTTATTTCGAAGCAAAGCAAGATAATCACTGCAGAATGAACACAAAAGCGGTCCATTTTATGCGAATGCGGTTGTAAATCTAACCCTACCAAATCGGAAACTTCAATCGCACCTGTGCAGTATATTATACACTGGTACTTGGACACACCCAGTCCAAGTATGCTTGAATAGATGATCATATGATACACTTGAAGTTTACGTAAACCCTTTCTTGGCCAAGATATCCTGGCTTGTTTTCCAAAGCCGTTCTGCCCGATCACCACTACAAAGCTCTGATATATCCCATCTAGCATCTACAAGCCGCCAAGCCGATCCAGTCAAGACAGCATCACTTACAGCAGCCAAAACTTGGGTCAAAACACCAACTTCTGGTGGAGATGCAAATATCCATGAGCAATTGCGCATAAAAAATGAATAGATTCCTGCACCCGTAGCTTTTGCATGAAGACTGGTAGATACACAACCTGGATCAACGACTGTTGCTACTATACCTGTCTTTGCATAATGGTCTGCTATGTATTTTGTAAAGAGGACATTGGCAAGTTTGGAGTCGCCATAGTTCAACTGAATCAATGCAAGAGATTAGTCAGACACGTTGGTTGAATCCACTCGACTCATACAAACGCACGTTACCATGGGAGCAAACGCTTCTTTGTCATTCCATCCCTTGAGTGTGTCTGGGATCCCATCCCGATGCGAAGCACTAGCTGATCCAGAACTGACACAAACGATCCTGGTTTTGGATGCCTTCAATTTGGCTTCCAACTTTTTAAACAGATAATACTGCGCAAGATAGTTTATCTGCATGCATGATTCAATGCCATCTTCAGTTCTCACATAATCAACACCAGCAATGCCAGCATTGAGCATGAGAATATCGATCTTTGGAGCGTGCTTAATAATGGTTTGGGCCAGCTGTCTGGTTTGAGCGAGAGAAGACAGGTCGCCATGGACGGGAACGAGAAGAAGTGGATCCGTTGTGTGAACTGAGAGAGCCTCGCAAGCAAGAGTAGCCTTCTTGAGAGTGCGACCATGCACAAGAACCCGAGCTCCTTTTGATACAAAGATTCCTGCCGAGTGAAATCCTAGGCCCATGGTTGCTCCCTAATTCAACATGTTATTCAAGACGATGAGTAAACAAGTATCCTTTGTAGAATGATTCAAGATTCACTGCATCGAGTGCAATCGGTTTCTAGCATGTTCGGAATAGCACCAATCAAACTCATACACCAGCAACTCACAGTGATGACCACTGTCTTTCCAGTTAAATCAGGGATCGAATCGAGCACCTTTTGAGCGAGCATTGTGGTCTTGAATCAAAGTGGTATTACTGTATCGTAAAATGAAACACTTGTTTTATGGTGACGCCTCTATTTTTCAGAATAAATGACAATATTTATTACGCTTTCCTATTGAAAACTGGCATTCTCAATTCTTTAATAAATACAGCAATCATACTATTCAGACTATCCATTCTTAGTGTCATTGCACAATCACTAGCAGAACCACCAGAGTGCACAGTGTTGTCCAGTAAATTGACACCCATTATTTCATGACATTGGATGTTCTATTTCACGTGAATTCAGTCGTGAATGGACAGAAATGGCAACATATAGATTCACAACCCAATCCTATCGAGCCAGTTCCTAAATAGTATACTCCAACTCACAAAACATCTAAAGTACAGTTCAAAAATAAAGCCATGTTTATTCTTCGACTAAGCTGGAAGACGAAAATGGAATGATTTTGGACGAGTAAGCTGGTCAAACCCAAGAGTAGATAACGAGCATCCACGTCCAGAATCTTTAACTCCGATCCACGGCAACGCAGGATCTAGGTAGTCGCATCGATTCAAAAACACCGTGCCAGTTTGAAGTCTAAATTCAGCCAAATTTAGCATCTATAATCAAAAGCAAATAGATATTCAAGTTGGTTACCACTTACGCATCACCAATCTGCATTGCTGCATTCACATCCTTGGTCCAGATGGATGCTGTTAATCCAAAATCACTATCATTCATGAGACGAATCGCTTCCTCATCGCTTGAAACTTTCATGATTCCCACCACAGGTCCAAACGTTTCTTCAGTCATGATACGCATAGTGTGGTCCACATCCACCAAAATCTGTGGTGCAACATAAGGAGTTTTTTCCTAAAATTGCTACTTTTGTTAATAAATGCTTCAGTTGAATTTAAATCATGCAAGCAAAATAGCTACCTTGGCTGCAGAGAAACATGATTCTGGAATAAGATTTTTGGCACCTTTGGCAACAGCATCTGCAACATGCTCCCGGATAGCCTTGGCAGCCTGAATGCTAATCACAGGACCAAGATTAACCCCTTCTTTCATGGGATTTCCAAGCACATACTGTTTTGTGATCTCAACAACCTTGTCTACAAACGCTTGGTATACGTCTTTATGAACGTAGATGCGTTCCACGCCGCAGCAGCTTTGGCCAGAGTTGTACATGGCGCCATCGACAAGACTCTCTGCTGCACTGAGCAAATCTGCATCACTTCGAACAAATGCAGGATCATTTCCACCCAGCTCCAATCCCACAGCTACCAAAATAATTCAGTACAATTTAAAATATTAAATAAGATTAGCAAATGCATAGCATAAGCAGCATTTTAGCTTTCATGATGAATAAAACTCAACTAATAAACCTGTCAGCAGCCGCACGGTTAACTTCACGTCCACCACGAACGGATCCAGTAAACTGCACATGGTTTACAAGTGGATTTTGAATAACAGCTTCAGCAACTGCATGGTCCATACACAGATTTTGAAACACGCCGGCAGGCAATCCGGCCATAGCAAAAGCCTGAGCAAACCGCTCTCCGCAAGGAAAAGTTTGAGGAGCTTGTTTCAAAAGCACAGTATTTCCGGAAAGAAGAGCAGGAACAACGACATTCACAGCAATCAGATATGGATAGTTCCACGCAGCGATCGAAAAGATGACACCAAGAGGCTCACGACGAATAAAACGATTAAACCCTTGTTTGACAAGAGGAGTGTCGACAAGACTTTCTTTGGCAATTGAGAGCAGGTGACGGGCTCGTTCCTCAAAACCTCGTACTTCGTTCTTGTTCTGCTGCAATGGTCTATATGAAGGGCAGATCCAGCAATAAATTAAAAATCGCGAGCCAATAGAGAACAATTATCCAGGAAGCAGACCGAGGGTTATTGACAAACAGTCCATAGACACTGTCAATGCTAACAGAAAATATGCAAATTCACCTTCCAATCAGCCAGGTCAGTTCCAGACAAATATCGTCTTGCATGCCTACAAAATGCTCAACAAACTTGGTAACCAGGGCAATGCGGTTTTCGAGTGAAGTAGCTTTCCAGGCAGCTTGAGCAGCATGAGCTTTATTCACAGCAGCCATGGCCTCTTCACGAGTGGATAGACGCACAGTCTTGTAGACACTCTGGTCAACAGGCGACACAATAGAGCTCTCTGTCTGCATGCTAGCGTGTAGTCAATATCAAGCAAGATTAGTAGATGAGCCAAGAAAAAACCAAGTTTAGATTTTGTCCAGCAATCACTCCATGAAACTGTCACTCTTGTTTAGCATTTCATTCTATGTGAACACACTGAGTTTAAGTTAATAATTAATAATTTATTATGATTGTCCAGTTATCAAGTTTCTGGAATTGAATCGTTTAGTTGGCAAAACCACCACCACCAAAACCACCACTGCCAAAGCCATGGTTGAAACCACCATTACCAAAACTTGAACTCCACATGGGCCAGTTGTCAATTGTTCTCGAACCAAACGTTGGATCATCATCAGGAGATCGGCGTTCAAGACTTGGTAGATTAGATTCAAAGTGAGCTGATCGTCGTTGGATTAAATTTTCAGCCAAAGGTGCTGCTATCATATCCGCCGATCTTTTTTGTAAGGCTGGATGGCTTGGCATTGGAATCACAGCAGCATGTACTGTTGCAATGATTGATGCTGCTACAATGAAGGCACTGGTGAATTGCATTTTAGTTGTCTAAGTGTATAAAGATTGTTGTTGGTGATGAGTTGAAAAGGTGCAAACTACACTACTATTTATAGACAATACTCGATGTATGGTTAAAAATAGCTGTGTACTGGCTGTCTGTTCAATACACTTGATGGCTTCGACCTGCTTATACATACACACTGTGAGCCAATGGACGTGTTGGGTTCAATTCTGTATCGCGTTCTGGTTGTAGCCAAATTTGCGTTGTGTACTGATATGAGCCAACGTGTGTTTGTGTAGTCCATGCATATTTGTATTGAAACATACTATCGCTCCATCATCTCGTTGGAAAACATGCGTTTGTGAATGACCGCAAAACAGACTAGATTGAGCTTGCCCAAATGTGACATGCTCAGTCATGTAGATATGTGTGTGCTTGTCCACATTACCAGCCAAAAATGTTTCATCGCGACTTGAGCTATACATGCTTATCTTGGCTATCGTTCAACTTTGACACACAAATACACATTCAACCCATACAAACATGTCCATGGTAACAAGCACCCATACAGACACTTGTTCTGTTATGTAACTGCTGTTTTAAAAAATGTATTGAATTTCAATTTTATTAAAAACAGTTTTAGTATCGCAGCCGATTGACACTCTTGGTAGCTCAACATTACGTAGGTTAATGCACGATAGTCTATCCAACTGCCTTGTTAGCACACTTGCGCCTACGTGATTCATAAGCCACTTGTTTGTAACATTCTCCAGCTTTACGCAGTGTAATGCCTAGTTTGTATTTTTCCAGTACCGCACGATTACGATGCTCACCAGGACCTTCCTGATAAGCCTCTTTGCGTTTCTCTTGAAATAAATCCCATATTTCCAAAAAAATTCCCAGATTTTTATCTAGAATAGAAAGATATTGGGTTGTTTGTTTGCATGCCTGATCATCTGCCTCGACTTGAGAGCGAATACTTGCTTGTCTAGATGTGGACTGAGCCAACCGAGTGTATGGAACTTTTGTTTGTCTGATTGGTTTAGATTGACCATCTGCTATTGAATACGGTAAATCACCATCTTCTTGAGAAGCATCACGCACTGCCTCGATATCATTTGACTGTTGATCTGGAGACTCGTCAAATTCTGGTGGATCAAGTACTACATCACCTTGATACGCAGCTTGATCTTGATACATGTTTCTTTGTGGCTCATCACTAAATAAATCACGAACTGCTGGATCAATCGGAGTTGCACTCATAGCAACTATCAGTCCAGTAAGCACATAGATTGCACTGATTTTCATGGCTGTTGATGAGAGTGGATGGCTTAAGATGGAGATCGTATGGATAGAATATAAGACGAGTGTTTTGTTTCAATTTATGTCTTTGTTGGATTGCTTTTCAAGCTATATTGGTTCCGATATCTCCCTTTCGGCACCATACCAACCAGCCTCACCATGCAGCTACGGATTATGCGTTGTATGGCAGAAATATACTATTTCCTCAATATACAAGCCTGTACGCTTGATAATTAAAAAACGCACAAGCTTGCTTCGACATCAAGGGAGGATAGCTACGTATCGGGATAATTAAACTGGGTGGTAGTATGAAATGGCATAAAGATGATGCATTGCCGCCCTCTTCCGAAAAGTATATCATTGGTCAAATAAAGTCGAGTTTTCCATCACATTATCACAATCATTATGCAACAGTAAGCCGTTAGACTCCAAATTTCATTTTTCAACACATTGCAAGTATTTCATATCAGAAAATAATGCCGTTCGAGTTTCATCATAATAGCTTGAAATCCAAAACCATGCCTGCGACATACTATTTAGTCCGATTTGGATTTTTGAAGTAAAGCACTAAGGCGTTCTACAAGAGGCGGATGAGAATAATGCCAAATACTGTATAGCTTGTCGGGATTGAGATTCGAGCTGTTTTTGAGATGGATTTTGATAAGTCCATTTTTAAGATCGGTGGCATAGTTACGGTTTTTGGCGTATGCATCGGCTTGAAATTCATCATGGCGAGAGATGAGGTTCATGATGAATCCCATAACAGACTCGACAGGAGTGAAAATGAACTGAAATCAAATATGACGAGTGGTAAGCTAGTGCTACTGTGTATACAACAATACTACTAAAATAAAGCTTGAGAATCAGTATAAAACGTACCTGGAAAAGTAAGAATCCAATAATAATTGGTTTCGAGTCAAATCCAAACGACGTGTAGATAGAGTCCAGTGTAATGACCTTGCTAAACAAGTAGAAAAGAACAAACAAATGTGACTGAATGACAATCAAACGCTTCCATATATGACCAAAATGCCAATGTCCAAGCTCGTGTGCTATAATATAAACCCATACGCCAAAAGTAGTTCATGTGCTTAATAAACTGCATTACGAGATCCAGCACTGCCAATCAAAACAACGATTTGATTTGATGCGACTTTTTCATAATGGAATAGTCAAACCACCACTTACCGAGTATAGCAATAACTTCACTATGAGTAGCCTGTTCCAACAGAGTATCAAAAATAACAATGCGCTTGTTTTTGAAGAAGCCGAAAAAGTAGGCATTGGAGTGGGAGGAGCGCTTAGATCCATCAACCACGAATACCTTGGTGAGAGGAAACTTGACATCGGCAGCAAGCTGATCAATCTTGACCTTGAGCTCACCCTCTGGTAGGTTGTCAAACTTGTTGAACAGGGGCTGAATAAACGTAGGATAAACGACTATAGCAGCAAGCTGGAAGCAAACAAAAAAGATCCAAGTGTAGAAATAAAAGTTTGAGCCAGCCCATTGGATGATGAAAAGGAATACAGAGAGAACAGGACCGCCAATAACAGCAGTTAGAAAGAGACTCTTGAGGGAGTCAGAGAGATAAAGACCCAATGTCTGCTTGTTGAATCCATGCTTGACTTCCAGTACAAAAGTGTAATAAAGCGACAAGGGTAGGTTGATCACAGTGGAAGCGAGAACACAAACTCCTGCAAAGATGACAGACTGCAGGATCTAAACAAGGTTGTATCAGGAATAAAGCAGATGGTAAGGATCAATTCATCTAGATAATGCAGACATTGCAGACTCACCTCTGCCTCGACACCATAGCCAAGACGAGCACGAAGATTGCCAGCATATGTCCAAACCCAAGGCAAGAGATTGAATGAAAATATGAGTGTCGTTTCCAGTTGCGAGTAAGCGGTTGCAATGAAGTTGTAGGTTGACTTGTCATAACTGTAGTGGCGAGATTTCTCAAAGTCTTGAATGGACAGAGTATGGGGTTCGAATGCCTTGTGGACTTGAGCAGGAATGGTCTTGATGCCTAGCTTCTTGTGCTGGCGAACACTAGATGTGAATGCATAATAAACCAATTCAAATCAGAATATGAACGAATCCTCAACAGCAGCAACAGATGCAGCATACTTGAGATAGGTTTCCCAAAAGAATACGATAAAAGAGAAGATAAGAACATATTCCTTCCAAGGCTGCACATCCAAGTCAATGCCAAAGACAATGTTGGGACCCATTATAACTGTTGGAGTTGCTGGAAACAGGTTAGAGCTGAAATCAATTCATTAAACTTGTTTTATTGTCATGAAACCACCCAATTTTGCAGACCAAACAACTATTCATCTTTTTCATGATCATCGGATCCTTTCGTCTTGGCTAGTTTCTTTTGAGCAAGCTTTGCTTTAATATTGATAAATGTTCCCATCAAGAATGCGATAAAGTTGAAGAATGGAAGCCACAGGCTGGGCTGTAGATACTGTTGTCGCAATCGTAATGCGTAGCAATCCAATCCATTAAAATAAATGCATTAGTTGAATACCAGATCTAGGTCAATGTATGAGTTCAAGACTCACCTTGAATGCAAACAGTTGTGCTAGGGGAAAGACTGTCCAGGACACTTTCATGATCGACAGCAATCTTTGCTTGACAAATACGCCAGCATCTGCAAGCGATGCTCCAGAAATCAGAGCAATAAATGTCAGATATAAAGTGTTGAGGGTTGGCGAGATGACAAAGTTGCTTGCAAGCAACTTCAAGGCTGTTGTTTGCCATGCAGGCCGAGTTGAATTGCCAGTGAGTTTCTCTAGCGCTAAAAACAAATAATTCCCAGTCGGCCCACTCACAAACAATCCTACAGGTTGAGTGATTGTAGATGCAATAGTCAGGTTAAACACCAATCCAAACTACTTGATGGTCATTCAACATGATTCTATTCAATGTAGACTGCCATTGTATCAAAAAACAGCTATGCTATACCAACCATATGCAGCCATCTTCAATGCCTTGTCTAATCCATCGCTGATACGTTGGCCAGTTGCTAACAAAGCAATAATCTCTTGAAATCCGTTGAGAATCGAGGCAGTAATAGCCTTTGTCAGGACAGGCCTGGTTTCAATGGAAGATACATATGCAGCACCCAAAGTAGCAGTCCAGCTATTGGGGTTGGATGCAATGATCTCTCCAGATTGCGGCTGATGAACTGTGGTAACCGTCATGGCAGTCGTATTCACGTAAAATGAAACCTAAAAGTCAAATACAAAATACAATTTCTCTCAGGTTTACTGGACAGCATCGTGTCCTTTAAACTCATTAAAGTGCAGATTCGACATGATCTTCCAATTGTTCAGCAAGTACAAGTATTGCAAGATATAAAGTTCCATTTTGTCTATTCTTGAATTCTGCTGGCAATTGCTTTAATAGAAAGTGGGTTTGTACGGTATGCGACTTCAGGCACTGGGAATGCCAAAGTTAATTTCAATAGGAAAGCACAACAGTATTCAAATATCCTTGCAGTGATTTCCTAGTTTTTCTTTGGAATAGATTGGCCCACTTACATGAATACATCAGTAGAATGACTGCAGATTTCAGCACCAACAAGAGCGTGTTCGATCTTCAACAGACGATTCGTAGTTTTTGTCGTTTCAAGTTTCCTGCAACCAGAGCAAGCTTGTTGGGTCAACTAACCACACCATACAACCAAAGAAAATCCACTGCACTTGTCTTGTTTAAGCTTTCAGTTTAATTTATTATTTTTATTCTGCCTGTTTATAACTAAAGAGTTTTATCGAATATTGGAGCGAAATCTGGACTCGCCATCAACTGCAACTGCAATCTTTCATCGCCAGACTGTCTGTCATCTACTGAATAGACTATCCAAATTTATACTCGCTTCTTGTCTCAATTAGCATGAGCAACTACAAACGTAATATCCTGAATGGTTTGGATTGTAATTCCGAGCATAATACTGCTACTGGAAGCTTTGACATTCAAAATGAACTAGACCAGGTTGGCTTGGACGCAGCGTCCAAGCTCATGCCACAAGAACACATGTCGGATGAATGCAACAATTATATTGAATTGACTCCTACAGCAAGAACATCACCATTCCATGCCTTATCGCTTCCAAAGAAATCAGAGCTGCCATTGCAGCCACCCCAACACGACTCGAATGTCTTGGCCAATCCTTTGGGATCCAATTCAACTGTTCTTGCACAAACTATTCAGTATAATAAGCCTTTTTTAGAAACTAACCGACCGTCTTTGGATTCAAGTAATATTCAACATGAGATTAATTCAGGATCCACTGCTACAACTCAAAGTTCAACGCATTTGCGCAACAAAAACAAGCCCTATATTGCTCCTGTCATTACTAAACCGATTGCCAACCCCACTAGCAGTACCTCAATAAAACCCACTCCGGTCACTCATAAATCTGATGTAAATGAGTCTATTTCAAGTTTACCGTTAGATGCTACATCTCCTGTGCTCATTTCGCTATTGAGTCCGACAAAAACACCCATAAATGATGCCTTGTTGCGATTGAATCTGGCTGCATTTTGGCAGTGGATGCTTTGCTTTTGTATCGTGAATTTTGATTTAGAAATGGGTCAAGGTAACATCTTTTGTCTGACAGTGCATTAATTGTTGCAAGCAATAGTATCTACAAGCATATCTGATTTTTATTCCATTTTAGCTTTGGAGCTTGTCTATCCTCCAATTGATTTTACCGAAGGCGAAAAACGAACCATGTAAGTCATTTGTAATACAGGCTACTGATAGTAATATATAAGCTTGACGATTTATATTTGAATAGCGCTTGCTCTGCGTTTCCAGATTCAAACTCATTGGACAATCTTGGAGACTCTAAATTCACATTCCGCATGCGCAATTCCGACTTCTGCAATCGGCTCTACTTGAAACAACAGATCCCAATGCTGCCATTAGGCCCAGTATCACTAAACTCAATGTTATCACCAAACTCTGGTCAATCATCATTGTATACGGATTCTCTTCAGCTGAATAGCTCTCACATTGCACCATCTATCGAGTCACATCAATCAACACAAAGCAACATTGGTCTTCCAATAGATACGGACGGATACACATATGGATATGTGTTGTTTCGGCAGCAGGCTGATAATGAAGTTCGACGCGGCTTTCTGCAGAAATCTTTGGTCCTACTTTCACCCTATCCCTGGCCTGGATTGTTTTTAAAGATTGTATCACTTTTGGGACCAGAGTTGATGAGCTCGCTCGTAGCCGATCGACAAAGTAATTTGAAAATGACGAATTTGAAAAAACATGAAGAGACTTTGGCAAAGTCGTCCATGGCGTCTGATACTGCTAAATGTAAATCAACTACAGAAACAAACGTTGCGTTTCAGGGTATGGCTCTTCTTGAAGCAGCATGCTTCAATATTGCTTCCTGGTATGTTGACTAGACTTTAGTACTTGAATGTTTGTAAGGCGTGTGATGTATCTGGTTCGATATGATTTGAATCTACAATCACTAAATCTTTAAACTGTACATGACAGGCCACCCCCACCATCAACACTTTCACTAGAACTCAACTATTGTTCAATCCTTCTTCAACTTCCTTTTTTGGGAAAGGCACAGACGTTTTCGTTTCCGCCTACCAGTCGGTTTCCTCAACTCCACGAACTTCCTCGTCAAGGAATACCTCCTGTTATTACTGCTGGCACGGAAAACGCGCCTCCTGCTCTTTGCACATCTGGACACTTTTTTCAATTGTTTGAAAAATCGGTCTCGTCATTGTGGGTATGTTGGGAGCTAATGGTGCTTTCCGAGCCTATCATGGTTATAGGTGATGTACCTAAATCATGTAGCGAAATGGTATGGGCATTGGTTGAGCTAATTAAACCTGTAAGTTTAATATTTGAATACGCACATTGGGAGTGGACATACTTGTTTTCTGTTGACTGATATATTATAATTTGTAATGCTAGATTCCATTTGGAGGCGATTTTAGGCCGTATTTCACTATTCAAGACACTGATTTTCCCCGGTTAATTAATCGAAATAGGGTATTTTTATTTTCAGCAGTATCGATGATGTATATTGACAATCCTGGTGCATAGTTTCAATTTACCAACTGATTTTTTGTATACAAACTAATATCGTTACATAGCCGCCTCCATCAGGAACAGTTTTGGGAGTGACTAACCGAATGTTTCAAACAGCACTTGAATTTTGGCCACATACAATCCGTGTAGCCAAACCACAGTCCTCTACACCTAGTAAATCATATTCCGGCCTTGGTTCAACTAATTTAGCATTCAAGTAGGATATTTGCATTGTATGCTTTAAAATAATATTGTTGGCGATGCTGTCAAAGTATGCATACTAATTGGTCGTTCGCTTGTTTAAATCTTTAAGCAATAATGGTAGATTTCTAATGGATGCAACTATCGAGGTATTTCGTTTAATTTAGATACAAATTGCTGTTTTGTGATATTTTGGCTTTCAATTATACTAATAATTATTCGATACTAGAGTGTTTCGGTAAAGCATCGACCGTTTTTATCCAAGGATAAAAAACTCATAAAAGATTTGACAGACGCCGCAATCAACGGACAGTCTGTTGAATATCTTGATAATCTTATTCGTCGACATTTTATGGAGCTGACTGATCGGTTTTTGCATCCCATGAGTCGATATTTTGAAAGTCTAATCATTGGAAACTCTTCGCAAATGTACGTTTCTGTTTAGAATAATCTATACTATTAATATTTGAAATTGACTGATTTGTATTTTAGGACTCTCTCTCATTTACGAAGTCGACCTGAAATCAAACCTTTTCGTCAAAATACATTCCTTCAGCAAATAGAGCAATCCAGTGAGTCGATTTGAAGCAACTCAATCTAATCACTGCTGATGACTACTTTTGCATAAAATGATTCTAACTTTGCAATTTTCAATTCTACTAAGCTCCCACATTTCCCGTTGCGGCAAAGCGACCGATACCTGAACTATACAGACAGTTTTTAAAATCGCCTAATTTTGCTACATGGCTACAGCATCGCACCTCAGAAGTTGGGCGAGAGTGGCAAAACAAGTACTTTGATGTATTGTGCTATTCCGATATTGCTGCATGGGTGTGTGACAAACTGGCTATAGGAGCCAATGTCGAATGCATTGACTTATATTTCCGGCTAAAAAACGAAGTGGTATGATTTTGAATCAGCGTTTTTAATTTACTTTGGACTTGATATTAAACTTTTGTTTTTAACGGAAATAGAAAAAATATGCTCCGTTTTTTGTAGTTGAAGGGGATCAAATCAACTACGCACATCTGTCTGACCCATCTTCCAACACTGAAAAACCCTATTTCACCACTGCTACACCACTAGCGACATCTGACTTGCCCTGCAATTCTCCACGATCACGACCAAACATTGTTTCCACGACTAAATCCCTTTCATTGGCAAGATCAGCTTCGACTGGATACTCAGAACCTGATACAAGCCAAAATCGGAATCCTGACTTTGGTGTAGACATTACATCATTGCGTGTATCCTCTAATACATCATCTCAGCAACGAACCGATTTTCGAACTCGCCATGGCTCGATGGACTCGTTTTACAAGGATGCGTTCTCTTCACGCTCACAATCTCGAAACTTGATGGACCCTATGCCAAAAATATCTGCTGAAAACAGCACTCCCTCGCCTGTTCCACATACTCGACATCAGAGCGATCAATCACATCTTGTCAGCACCAAAGGGATGGGCAGCCGCACGGGATCACTTACGACTTCGCTGTCGACTATTTTTAGTTCTGAAATAGAGACATCATCTACTACGGGCCAGACAGCTATATTTTCAGCACCTTCTCGTTCATCCATATCTAATCCTACCAACACGTTTGCTTTGCCTTCGAGAGACACTCAATTTGGTATAGCAAGTACTTCCTTTTCCAATCCTCAAACCAAATTGTACAACTCCAACATGTCGAAATCTTCTCCAGAGCTTATGAGATATTTCTCTCCAGTGCTATCTCCAGCTGGAAATCGAAGTATAATTGGTGGATGTATTCCCTCACCATTGCATTATGCCCGCATGCAATCTCAGATGAATGCGCTACTAAGTGCACTGCCTCGAGAGTTGTGTTTATCGCTGTTGCCTATTAGTGAAGAAACACAATAAACGGAACTACAAACTTTGTTTCAGGATTATGAAATCAGTGTAACCAGATGGTATACATTTACTGGGCTTTTTATCTCCATATCTGCCCATTAGTTTAGTATTTTAAATAAAAATAAGTGTTTATGTATAGATGCGTTGCCTGTAGTTACTTGAATCTGTGTGATTGGAGTCATGATTGTGTTTAAAAAGGACGAGGTGTAGCTTATTTGAAAACAGACTGTTGGGGGTACAAACCAAGCAGCAGCCATATCTGGTGTAGAGACTATGCACAAGATCCAAAAGCCTTTGAGTTTCAGATCAACTCAAACAACTTGAGGGCTGAGTGGCAAAATGACTGGGGAATCAGAACAAGGTTTGTCAACACCATATCCAGCAATAAACTGGCACGATCGAGTGCATTACATATCAAAGCAAATAAAACATCCATCGCAAGTTGTTTCTAAAGTCAGACTACATCTAATCGTTGTCCATCTTATTGGCTATTTCCAATCAAAGATGTATAATGATGAGTCAGGTATTTTACTTGAGCATGTCAAATGCAATCCACTTCATTGGAAGCAACGGTATCAATGTAGTCTAATATTGGAATGCTCTAAACCCCACACTATTTTATAAAAATAGAACAGCAATTTAACAGTAAAAAAAGGTAATTATTAGTTTTTAATAGATAAAAGCAGTTGAGCAGCTTCGTTAGTTTCCCTGATATCTTCGGCATCCCGTTTTAGATCCGAAACATCCATGTCGTGTTCGTTGAGCATGGTGGACACATTTAGTGTGTTTGAGTGGGAGGGTGTTTTGCGAATGGGTGCAAGTTTGGTATCATTTCCTCCATACGTAAAAGATTCATCACTGCCAACAAAGGGGATCGGCACAAGCTGTCGAACACTTTGATCGAGTGGATGATGGTCAGCTTGGCCAAGTGGCGATCTTTGCTGAGTCTGATGTGTGGGTATGATGGGCTGCACTAACATGGGTGAACTGGGTGAAGAAGCAGTATTGTTGGAACTATACGTCGAGTATTCGGAACGTTCAAACCGAAACTGAAGTGGGGCAGGCAGAAGAATAGCTGTAGGAGATGAATGGAGCGGGATACGACGGACATCACTAGGAGGTAAAGGATTACTGCTTGCGCGGCTACGTCGTTGTTCGCTACTAGATGACCACTCATCGCTATCTCTATGAGTATTGTATTGATATGGCAAGCGAGAGTAGGTTTGTGTCGGTGTGCGATAATGGGTCTGATTGCAATGGGGAAGCAGTGAGTGAGCTAGAGGGCTCGGAGAGTAGGTTGGCAACGCGCCATTGATATCTAGGTTTCGGTTTGCAGCAACTGCATCACCAGGAATACTCCGTAGGCTTATAGCACGAGACCTACGTGATTGGGATAGAGCAGGGCTAGACTCTCCACCTTGTGATTCCGATGTACTGCCTTCGCCTATCAACCGTCTTTCCTTTGCTCTGCGATTCTGAAACCAAACCTATATTAATCGAATCGAATTTTAGTGATTAGTATCAATCTGGAATCCAACACAGCTGTAAATCAGGTGTAACCCTCTGTACTAATCAAGTATGGGAGAGTAGTACAGGGCCAATTGAAATTGACAAATACGCAGCAAAAGCATGCAATTTATCCATTGTGTTGGGATTACTAGTTCACAAAAAGCAATAAATTTTGGGGCCATTGGTTTCAAAATACAACACACCTGCACATCTCTGTTGCTCATGCCAACCTTTTCGCTAATGATACGGCGCTCCTCCCACGAAGGACGATCATTCACCCAAAAGTACTCGGTGAGTTTTTCAAGAACAGCACCTTCGATTTTACGACGAATGCGTCGACGATCGCCAGTGTAGCTGCCCATACTCGAGCCGCCCTCGTTTGATCGCATAGAGCCATTGGAAACTACAGTAGCAGTATCTGACTGGTCAGCCAGCATGGCAGAAGACAAAGCAGGCGTTAGAATAGTTGAGATCTCGCGAGTCAACTCTTTTTTGTCATGTGCCTTGAAATGTGGGTTTGACTGTATTTGTGATTGCGAGTCATCAGAATGCTGATCTAAAGGAGCCTGGTGCATAAAAGAAGTAGAGGGGGGAGTGTGCTGATAAGTAGGCATATGAGCAAGCATATCAGTAGAAATGATGGGCTGCAAAGACAACTTTAATAAAGCTGATTGAGATGGATCGCGAAGAGTGGGAGCGAGATTGGCTATTGATAAAGGAATTGGTGGCACTGTGGTGGGATAAGCGAGGGGAGTCGTTTCAAACTCTGTGTTGCCACAACTGGTGACACAAATTCTATTATTATTATTTGTGTTGTGGATATTAATCCCAATGTTGTCGTCCTTGATTACATTTATTGCTTGGTGAATATTAGAAAAGCCGTGCATTTCGTTTTAGTGTAATTTGGTAGCAGTGGCACTTGAGCTTAACACCTAAAACAGTCGAATCTTTTCGATATGTTTTAGTGCGGCTTGTATTATCATTGAGTGATGCAAATGGAGATGGAAATGAATAAGAATTAGCAAACTACAAAATATTTGAACATCCTACTGTAGGAATTCGAGCATATATCCCAAGATGCTCATTGCATATCAAATTTCAAATACTTGAAATCTGTAGAAATGCAAAGCTGATACAATTACGTTCTATCAACCCTCCGTAATCCATCTTGACCAGATAGATACCTCGTAATCACACCCCTCTGTCATTTAATTCAGTGGTCAACACGCTTCAACCTGCTATCTATTAATTCAAATGTAAATTGTATCCACACTTGGACTCAAATTGGTTTGGAAGCATACCAGGCGGGTAGTACAATGGGCTAAACGATGTATACGTAGAGCTGGTATTGTTAATTGGAAGAAAGGTGGAAAGCCAATCCACCCATTTCCCAGCATAATTTGGCGCGCAATTGCACTAAAGATATTGCAGCCCTTCAAATTCAAATGGCAAACAGTGCTTTAGAAGTGGTAAGCGTGCTGCAATTCATTGTTCTAATCTTTAACATGCCCAAAACAGAGCAACTGGATACTGGATAGGCCAAACTTAAACTATCAATAGCAACCCTAAACAATAGCACAATGCTCCTCCAATCTCTTGCTTCGACTTTCGCGGCTACTTGAAAACGGCCAATTATCTAAAACAAGCGAATTATATCTTGGGGTGGATATGGAATTGAACATCAAAACATTAAGCTGCAAAACTTGAACGCCACAACACCCTCTACTGAATGGATAATGCTTTGACAGATAGCTATTCCAGAGGACACGCATCAAACCAATGAGATCCACCTTGATTATGTTTGGTACCTATTCTCCACAACTGTTTCATATATGGGGAAAATTCGAAACCGACAAGGTTCAACAGACATTTCAAACCGCTCTCCACCCTGTATTGTATATTAGTGTGCAGCCATCAAATGTACGGCTTTGAATCGCTGCTTGGTGCTTTAAACCATTAGCCCCAGCTATGTACAAAGCTCCTAGTATCGTCCCTTCAATCCGCTGTATTCTTTAGAAACTGGCATTTACTATCTCGCGATATGCCTAGCTAGCAGTTTGTTTTCAGTACAACATAGCAAACCTTTAGATTGCTTTGCCATAAACAATAAAGCTCATCTATACAAATTAAAATTGCCTGCTTACTTTACTGCCAGGATACCCATCATTTATCTCTATTGACAACAGCATCGGTTGATTAGACTGAATTACACATCAAAAAATTAGGTTCCCACGCTTATGTTCCACTAGTTTTCATAGCATAATGCCCGAGATCTACAATCAATTACATTGTTGTAAAACATGGCTTGGTATGGATAAATAAATAAACATGGCCTAATACAAATGGACAATAGTGTAATTTCAAATGATGCTGAGATGCGTTTTTAAAAAGGTCAATCCAACATGTATTTGATCTGCATTGTTTAATCTCCAAGATCCCATCTAATTCGACTAAAGCATATATTTATAAACCTTGAATGTGCAAGGTCTGATATCAACTCTGACTTGTTTGACACTAGTTTTTCCCCATTTGGCAGCTAGTATTATACCACAATGTTATATTGCAACGACAGACTCGAACCTGACTGACTGATGTAATGAACTGTAATTACTATGCACAAGTCAAAGCATTTGGTTTCATTAGATTGCTGTAAAACCAGTGCCCCTGCTGGTGGCAATCATTGAAACATCAATTGGTAATGATGCTTGATAAATGCTAATAAATTCGCCAAGATTGCTAAATTCGTATTTATTGTGTGGCACTTGCAGCAATACCTAATTTGCCAGTCAATTGATGTGTTTCAAATAAATTGTATTTGTAATATTTCAGGCAAAATGCAGTATACCGAGTTGAGTTCAAGTGGCATGGTCAAGTGGAGTTGCTTTGAAATTGAAACATGCCTGGAATTCCGCTGAATAGATTAACCACACTGAGTCACTCAGTATTATATTCGAGCTTGGTGTTTATTCAACTAAGCATCATCATTTTTTTAAAATGTTTGAAGTTCCAAATCAAATTCAATATATGACCAATTTGACTTTAAATGGCGCCTGTCGAGTGCAACTTGTCGAGATTTGGACGATCTACATTGATGAGATTGACCATTAGCAGATGATACAATCAAACTCGACAGGCTAAGCAGGCTAACAAAATAAAGCGTGATTTCACGTCAAAGCTCTGGTATAAACCATGCTCGACTACCTGGACGGATCGGACATTTGATCTTTCAAGCTTTGTATCTATGAACTACTTGAATATGATATTTCCAATCCCAGACTCATCATTCACTCTAAATGCTACAGTGTGCCTCACTAATACACCGCCAGTGAAATTCAAAGGCTGGGGCACTTCTCTGTGCTGGTGGGCTAATGCTCTCGGTGACCCATCCATCACCATCAGAGACGATATTGCAGATGCTTTATTCAGTCCGCCGCCAAGAGGTTTGGGTTTGAATGTTGTAAGGTACAATATCGGTGGTGGGGATGATCCTGCCTGCCATAAACGCCAAGGAGCTCAACCTCATCACTTCCGTCATGGCGGGGATGTGCCGGGATGGCTGCCACATGATGATGGCAGTTGTACTCGTTTGGTCCAGTCAGGATCCAATCAAGGTCTGATGGAGGGTTTGGATACACAAGCAGATGCCAGACAATTGTGGTTTCTACATGCCGCTAAATTGCGCGGAGCTAACATCTTTGAAGCCTTTTCCAACTCTCCCCCTTGGTGGATGACTCATTCTGGATGTACTGCCGGATGGGATAAGGCATGTGTGAAGACAGAGAGTAGCTCGAGCAGATGCAGTCCAAAAAACAATCTCAAGGAGGAATATGTGGATCAGTTTGCCATGTATCTGGTGCGCGTCATGGTTGCCATCAAGCAGCTGCTGGGTATTGAATTCCAGACACTCAGCCCAATGAATGAACCTCATCCAGACGCATGCAACTGGCAGGCTGGAAATAACCAAGAGGGCTGCAATTACGATGTGAATATGCAAATGAAAATGATCAAAGCCACATATGCTGCACTCCAAAAACATGGGCTTCATGCCAAGGTATAAACGAGTCTAAAATTCATCATCTGCAGCTTTGAATGTTGTGTTGACCATCTGACATTACCACTGTTTGAATTTTGAATGTATAGATCAGTGGATGTGATGAAACCGCAACTGCCGTGCAGATTGACACATGGGTTGCACTGGACGACGAGTCTAAGTCGTATATCGGGCAAATCAACTCACATACATACAGTGCCATTGACAGAGTAGTCTTGCATCGACTGGCTATACTATCTCAAAAGCCATTATGGATGTCAGAAATGTGCTATGGAGGAACAGATGGCAAACACGATCACCAGTCCATGAATACACCATTGCAGCTTGCCGAAAGCATTGCATTGGATCTAGGAACTCTTCAGCCTGAATGCTGGGTATATTGGCAGGCTGTAGAGGATGAAGCCAATGCTAAGAATTGTGCAGGCAATTGGGGTGTTATTCATGCCGATATGTCTCCAACTGGCCAGTATTCGTTGGAGCAGTCCAACTCTCACCACAGGATCTGGGATCGCACCAAGAAATATTGGGCCATGGCACAGTTTACTCATTTCATTCGTCCAGGCAGTATTTTGCTGGCAGTGAAAGAGAGCAACCAAGAGACTTGTGGCAAACTGGCTGATGGTGTATTTGTCACTGTCGCTTATACTCCCAATTCAAGCGACAACTGGGGAACTCCGCTCAACATGAGTGGATCTGGATTCGATCCAATCTCTGGCTCATTGGTGGTTGTGCTGATAAACAAGACTAGTCGTGATGTATCTGTAGCAATCAACTATTCCATGCATGGCATAGTAGAATACTTGCCGGTTTGGAATAGTTCTACACCACCAACCATCTCCCTATTCAGAACATCTGCTACTGAAGATCTCAAAAATGTTGGTGTATCGCCATCACTAGTGAACTCCATTGTGTCACCTACCGCTCCATTGCCTGATATACCTGTACACCTGACACCCGAGTCCATAACAACAATGGTGCTACCAGGTGTTATGATGGCATCCGAGACAGCCCATGCAGTAGTCAATCACTCTGTATACATGTCTATAAGCACACAACACATTCAAAGGCATGTCTTCACACAGGGTGTCTACAAGATTGTGAATGTGTTTTCCAAGCATTGTCTAACAAGCAGTACCAATCCATCTGGGCAACCAACACTTGTTCAAAGTCAATATCGTCAAACACCAGACCAACACTGGCGTTTTGTCGAATCTGGCATGTCTACCGACACATCTCCAGTATTCTCCATCATGCACTGCGGATCTGGAAAATTGGTAGACATTCATGGTTGCTGCAGAGATAACGGTGCTATTATATCGGTTTATGGACGCAATGGACAGTCTAACCAGCAATGGCGGATAAAAGCTGTTGCTGGTCGTGATGCGTTTATCATTGCCTCTGCGATGCATAACAAGGTAATGGATGTTGCTGGTTGGAACATTGGCGATGGTGCAAATGTAGTAATGTGGGATGAAAACGGAGGCGACAATCAGTTGTGGCTTATTGAAGCCATTTGAACTTGATGGGCAAGGATTTGCCAGCTACTATCAACTTGAAAATAAAAAATTATAAAATCAGTATGTTGGAGTTTGACGAGTTTGTCAAAACAGTATTGGAAATATAGCTTATTGGGAAACAATTATTTAATTTTGAGGTTTTCCAACTGTTTAATTGGGTGGTGATTGCAGCTTTTGTCAATCAATATCTAGGGATGAATGTTTCAAGTGTGACCATAGCACGATATTGTTGGTGGACACCTGTTTGGCAATTAAAAATATAACAATCACAATGGATATCGAGTTTTAAAAGTGTTGAAACCATAGATCAGGAACCAACCGGAACAACGTTTATCCCCAGCATTGCAAGACTGAGGGTCAGTCCAGTAAACATCCAATAGAAACCCCTGGTAGATCTACCTTGGAACTCTTGAATAAAATAAAGATCTAGTCTTGCCAATACATTATGTGCAAATCAAGTCTTGTGGCTTTTGCCTTGAAGCCAAAACGATTGACCAAAATAGTAATTTTTTCGTGTCTCGAGTATTTGAGGCGTTTAAACCTTTACCAACTTCAAATCACCCATTCCAAAATATATCCAATACAGTTACACTAGCTCTTTTCTGTTTACACCAATGTATCATATGCCACCTACCAAGAGCTTTAAAAAGCTACTAGTCCAGATTGATTCGGCCTTTGAAAACCTTATGGCAGATCTCGAGCCTTTGGAACCATCACCTGCTGCATTGTGTACTCAAGACTCGGCATGGATACTCGCGTCGTCTGAATGCGACAGAAGCGGTATACATACTGGGATGAGTAGAACTCGTAGTGTCAGTGCTGATAGGACTTTTTTAAATGACTGTAATCAAGCCAGTACCCATCTAGAATCCAACAACTCCATGGCCGATCCCATTCAAATTATCAACCGTTCACCATCTTCGTTCTCAGATGCAATTTATTCCAATACTAGCAGTGATATCAGCAGTGCCGATACTTTGTATACGCTAGACACTGTTGAGTGTTTCCGCAACACTCATATCCGCAACCAGACTTACAATCGCAATGATTGCCGCAACAGCAATAAAGCGAATGCCTATAAAGACATGGCTGTTCACAATGCATTCAACAGCGGCAATGTCGATAAAAATGGCGTGGTTGAGCAAACTACTGCCAACTGTGACGACTATAATGACCAAGATATGGCCAGCACTCATCCAAATGCTCGAGTTTTTTTGGCTGATAGCGATCACTTGAATCACCATACTGAAAATGTGCACCAAACCAGCACATCCACTAATTCTGACGGCAGGCTTCTCAATGCAAATATGGAATATGGCTGTCATGTTTTTTCTTCACCACCATCAACAGTTGTCAGCCAACCCGTGCTAAACGCCACGAAACCGTTATCCGATGCAACTTCTCGTGTAGAACACGTTCCGGCCGTATTTTCCACGCTGTCCAAACCAACCTTCTCCAAGCCTTTAACCCGACACCATCAATCAACAAACCAAATCCTTGATCCCCCATCTGATGTTCCACAACATACACCAGATATTACCCATCATCCGCAATTAACGTATACATCCAACAAAGTTTTGTCATTCTATCAGACAATCTCTTCACCTCATGCATTCCACCTTGATTCTGCCTCTATTGAAAAATCCATAAGCACATCATCTCAAATATCCTCAACCTTAGACTATCCTCATACCAAGCATACCACATCCAATTTTACCACAGCAGGACAACTCATTATCCCTTGTAGAGTAGATTCGCGATATATGAGTGGTGATGATGCAGATCCAATGCCTTCTAAACTTCCATTGGCTTCAGTGGACCACGTTTTGCCTCAACCAGAAATCACTGCCTCATATTGGCCATTTCATTAAAACAGTGTTTGAAATATTACAATGTAGCTTTAAATCTCATTTCATGGTTCTATTGTTACTTTTTGGGGTGTTTTGCATGTATAGTATACCATCTATTTCCATATCCAATAGATTCATTAGACTTGATGGTAAACAAGATCAACAGGAGTTGTTGAATAGATATTCTACAGCTATCAACTTGGCAGCACAAAGCAAGATTCCATTACTTGCAAATTATATATTAAGTCCAAAAGTAGTTGGATGATCACAATGGCTTATTTTTGCGTATACGCAACTGTCTACCACCAATCGTGTAGTCATCAGGATCAACTTGACCCCCAACAACCGCTTCGGCACCCTTTGATTGCATTCCAATAAATGTATCATTATCCAAGTTTATGTAGCCCAGTGCAGCATCCCCTGTAGGTCCGGCTCGCCATAGCCATAGAATCACCATGGCCCATAGTGTCAACCACGTTTTTGCAGGACTGACAATCGCGCTAATGGCTCCGTAGAAAATTGCCATGGATAGGGCATCTATGATATGGTACAAGAGAGTGAGAACGACCATCAAATGTACGTACCATCTTCTATGAATTGGACGAAAATGTCTTGGATTTCCTGGTGTGTACAGCAAAGCGGGTGATGTGCAGCAAAACGATAGGTAAAATTCAAGTGGAAGTACCGCATAAACAATCCCATAAAATGCTAAAATATTGCATCCATCATTTAGCAAAAACATCAATAACAGTATACTGCTTGTCAAATGCTCATATTTCAATGTCCCTTACCAAATAGCCAGTTATCAAGCAGTGGTGTCCATGTTCCGTCATCAAACCAAATACCATAAATCATCATCCAGCCATACCTACGGCCAGAAGATACAGAGGCACTTGGCACAAACGCTCCAACAAACCACGGCCCAATCAGCAGATACAGATTAAACAAGTACAATGGGTAAAAAAGATCTGGAAATGTTGCTAGTTCGCAAAATCGAAAAAATGTTGCACGAATTGTAAAGATAAAGTCATTGAGCATATGGTCCAATCGTTCAGTCGGAGTAGCAAAGCGGCTCATGGAGAGATACAGCTGAGCTGCCTTGTTTCTGGAAACAAGCTTGTCTGAGGTGGTTCTGCGCCATGTTTCATACGTTCCCAGGTACTTTGTAGTAAGAACGAATAGTTTAGGAAAAAGTAAAAATCCAATAAAAACTAGAATGTAGCTAATGATGAACAAATCTTTGAACTAAAGTAGATTGAACCCAGTTGAAATATCAGTAAACTCATTGACTTGATCCAACAAAACTACCAAATATATGCTTTGATACGTACTAGAATTCCAAACTGCATTCCAATAATCAGTCCACCGATGCCCGATCTCATTTCTGGAATGCGCTCCCCATCGACACGAAACGCGAGAGAGTGATTAGAAGCCACGCCAGCGTCATCCACAGCAGTGACAACAAGGTTATGAGTCTCGGCATCGTCAAACAACTCGGGGGTCCAGGGAATTGTCCAAAGCGGCAAAAATGGATCTTCGTCGTGCAATGATTTCCACACTTTACCAACACCATGATATGTACCGTTTGCAAGAATGGGTTTACCATCAATCTGAGCAACTACTGATACAATAGCTCGTTCTGACCATACCAATGCACGAATGTGATTTGACTGCTTGATTAAACTTACAGGTTCGTGACCTGGAAGAATAAATCGGCCATCCTTGGGGTTTGTGACCAGTACAATAGGAGGTCTTAGACTGACATAGGCATCGGCAATTAAAGGAGTATCATGTGGCATGGGTAATAAAGGAGTGAAGATTGACAAATCTCGAAACGATATCATATCATGATCTACAACTACGATGCGATACACACCATGACTTTTCAGATCCGCCAACTCAAGTTCAAGAAAAGTGCCTTGAAATGCATACATAATTTCGCCGAGTCCTGCTGCAAGTTTGTGCAAGTGTCCACAAAGCCAAATTGAAACATGCTGAGAGAGAGACCAAAATGAAATGTCATCAGACGTGTGTCCAAAAAGAGTTGTTGATGTTGGGTAATGGCTCATTACAAACGTATGATTGTGACCAAGCCGCTTTCCAGCAAGAATCTCGCCTGCTAAAAAATCCATATCTTTAGTATCAAAGTATCCAAAAAAATTGATGGGTCTAGTTGCTCCCACATCCGGACTATTTATTTCCAAGTAAAAATTGAAATAAAGCATCAATAATCCAATATTTCAGTTTTAATGGGCAAGCAAGCGTACGTACCAAGCATCGATTGCAATAAACGAATATACTCCAAACTCCTTTGTCAAATGAAAGGCATACCCTTCATTCTTGACTGCAGACAAGGTACGATACATATTTTCAGAGCTCTCAAACGACGGAATATTGAAACAATCATGGTTTCCTCGCTGATCCCACCAAAATCGTCCTTGTTGACGACGCAAAACACCTGACGATTGCAAGGCAGTATGGTAAGCAACCCATTCTTCCCGATGCTGAAGAGACGTGAGCGTGCTATGTGATTTGGCGTCTGTCAGATCACCTGTGGCAAGAACGAGATCTGGGGCAATGAGATTCATTTCATAATTGAGGAAATGGTCCAGATGAGCAATACCGCCCTGACTACGAAATCGAGATACGTGTAGATCAGACACCTGGATTCACACATTAGTAAAATGCACCAGTGAGTTATAGATGAGCATATTCTAATTGACTCGTTAAATTAAGCATTCATCACTGGCTATATAGATTTACTAGAGTTCAAATCAACTGACCTGAACAAAATGGAACATGTTTTCGGTTCCGTTTGAGAAGGTATCAAAAGGCCCGACGGATCTATGTGGTATGGAGTCGACCAAAGACATATTAGAACCAGGATGAGTAGCAGAAGATCGTGCAGCACCAGCATGCAGTCCAGCAAGCGAGGCATCATATAATGAAAGGGCATATCGCAGGGTAAATCCAGATAGGAGCAACAGTGTTACTGCAGTGATGATCAAGGAGATCTTGCTGGTATTAAAGTCATGAGTGATTTTGATATTTCTGTCGTCGTCACTACTGTTGTTATCGATACTTTCATTGCCATTATCGCTGCAGGTGTATGACATCTTGAAAGGAAATACTGTGCTGATGTATTGGTTTAACAACTGCTACAACCGTTGATTCAATGTGTATACTGAAAGAGCAGCCAAGGGCAGTATATAGCGACAGACAGTAATTTGGTCAATACAAGAATCAAATCTTGAGATGATAACTTGAAGAGTTGTGAATCTTCAGCAGTAAAGACAAATTCTCAACTTCAACAATTTGAGCCAATGTATTGTCAAGTCCATTTTGCTTTGAATAGATAATAGTTGAATAGTCAGTTTTCCTATTGCAAATTGACAAGTAAACTTAATTCTTTAGTAATGTTCATGAGACTGTTTATCGCTTCAACTCTTATTTAACGCTTTATTCTGCGTGAATGCAACTGCAATAATTTATTAGTTTATTTTAACTGTCCAGTTATTTCGTATCTGGAATTTAATAACCACGACCACCAAATCCACCGAAGCCAAATCTACCACCAAAAAATGGGTTAAACACGGGCCAGGCTCTAGGTGGTCTCCAATTAAACAATGGATGATAGTCAGATCGACGTTCAAGATGTGGTACATCAAATTTGGATTCAACCGATCGTCGTCGTAAGATTGAATTGCCAATCAAAGGCTCTGCTTCCATATCCGGTGATCGCTTTTGTAAATCTGGACTGTCAGTCAGAGATTCCGCTGTCATATCCGGTGATCGCTTCTGTAAATCTGGACTGTCAGTCAGAGATTCTGCTGTCATATCCGGTGATCGCTTCTGTAAATCTGGACTGCTAATCAAAGGCTTTCCTTTCATATCCGGTGATCGCTTCTGTAAATCTGGACTGTCAGTCAGAGATTCCGCTGTCATATCCGGCGATCGCTTCTGTAAATCTGGATTGTCAGTCAGAGATTCTGCTGTCATATCCGATGATCGCTTCTGTAAATCTGGACTGCTAATCAAAGGCTTTCCTTTCATATCCGGTGATCGTTTCTGTAAATCTGCATTTCTTGAAATTGGAATCACAGCGGTATGTACTGCTACGATGATTGATGCTGCTACAATGAGTGCACCAGCGAGCTGCATTCTAGTTGTCTAAATGTATGTTATTGGCAGTAAACTGGGGCAAGTAAACTACACTACTATTTATAGACAATACTCGATGTATGGTTAAAAATAGCTGTGTACTGGCTGTCTGTTCAATACACTTGATGGCTTCGACCTGCTTATACATACACACTGTGAGCCAATAGACGTGTTGGGTTCAATTCTGTATCGCGTTCTGGTTGTAGCCAAATTTGCGTTGTGTACTGATATGAGCCAATGTGTGTTTGTGTAGTCCATGCATATTTGTATTGAAACATACTATCGCTCCATCATCTCGTTGGAAAGTATTCACTTGAAAATCATTGTAAAAAAGCAAGCATATTCTGCAGAGGGTACGGTAGTTTATTTTTACACCAGCCAGCTTGATTGTAATGGTCAACTCTATTTGATTCTACACTTGTGCAGCTACCATTGAAGCCATCTTTTTGCCACATTGCGACCATTTCAAATCGTTTGGTCATGTGATTTTGATTTTATCCAATAATAGTCACGTGAATATTGGTTTACCCAATGGCTGCTGAATATCAAAAATGCTCAACCATTTATAATACATCTCATACATTCACATTTGCCGTAGAAAAGCATGAGTGACTCTCTCAAAGCATATCTGGAAAAGCACTATATGGATGCTCCTTCCTCTTCCAAACTCCAAGCTATTAATAAACCAGGTTATACCAATATCAAAAAAAAGTCCAAAAAATCTTCCAAGCTACTTGCAGGCCAACCACTGCATTCTTCTACGGTTGTTATTGATGAAGATCCGGAATGGGAAACTCCAGTATCTAAAACACAAGCCCGTAAAAAGTCTCGATATTCTAGTACGTTTGACAATGCATCTGGATTTGAAAATGATGATGAGCCCATGGTAGCGGAAGTCAATGACCTTAGTGCTCGTTTCAAGACTCCTGAATCCAGTGGATGGGTGACTGTTCAAGAAGTCAAAGTGGATCCAGATCTCTTACAAAAACACACATCTTCACCGCAATCTCGTCGTAGCGGTAGATCAACAGATTCTAAAGACAGAGTATCCAATAGTCAGAAACAGCGACGACCATCTCCACCACCCTCTTCTGGATCAGACAACGAAGATAAAGCCATTACACGTCGTAGTCGTCGTGCTTCTCCGTCGTCATCACCTCCAGCTTCAAGGTCTCGACCAGATTCAAAGACAGATGCTACAAAAACCATGTCAGATGGGACACGCGCTGGACTACAAACAGGAGATGCTATTCGACAGCACTACGAGCAGGAGGACAGGAAACGACAAGCTTATTTGTCTGAGCTTTCTGAAAAAGATCTAGGCCGTACTGCAGCCACTATATACAGAGACAAGTTGGGTAAAAAGGTAGATCCTGCAGCACAGAAAGCAAAAATGCTTGCCGAACGACGTCGCAAGGAGGCTGAAGAGGAAGCACGCATGCAATGGGGAAAGGGTCTTGTTCAGCAAGAGGAGCAAGCCGAGCTAGCCAAACGCATGCTTGAAGAACAAAATGCACCTTTAGCTGTTTATGTGGATGACAAACAGTTGAATGATCAGCAAATGGCTAGAGATAGGTGGGGAGATCCTATGGCATCTATGGTTCGTAAGGATGCTGATGGTACATTTGATAAATCTGGGAAACTAAAGCGACGACGAAAAAAGGTATACAAAGGTCCGACTCCAGCACCCAATCGATATGGAATTGCACCAGGATACCGCTGGGATGGAGTGGATCGATCTAATGGTTTCGAGGTAAAATATTTTCAACAAAAGCACTCTCGCTCTATTATAGGCGAAGCTGCTTACAAATGGTCGACCGAAGATATGTGATGCACTCGACTGCCATTGACAGGCTTATTGAACAAATTTAAATAAATGTATTTGTAAACTTATACAACTTTTGCAATGCCTTGGCGACTATGCTTTGTGCGTGGATCTAAACCAGAGCATGCAAGTGGTTTTGGATCGAGACAGCAGCTGCCATGACGATCCTTTTTATCAAACAGTTGCCATTTCAAAAAATAAAAGTTAAAACTGTTCTATGGCCTGAGGATAAGACGGATCAAAATGTGGAATTTCTCGATCTTGCTAATGGAATGCAAACAGAGACTCCGCCAGCAGACGGTGGATTGCAAGGATCGCTTCTATCTGGTATTGGCTCTTTATCAGATACTCACACTCTTGAACATATTCTTTTGAAACAGCAGGAAATGTATGGGTTGTTTTTGGGTTTACATAGTCTTTTTATCGATTTAGTCTTGCTCATACGACTTTCGATTTATATTCAACAATAGTCGCAATCGACTGCAATCAACTACTCGTACACTTCAAGTATTCAACATATTCTCTGCTGCCCGCTTCTCAGAAAACTCTGCTATTGTTCAGGATTATGCCAAATTGCTTTCCATCACTCAATCGGATCTAGAACAGGTATTCCAGCGAGTTCGGTGAGTTTACATGTCGGTCCATTCAACCTGTATTACTGAACAGTTTTAATTTATATCTGTACTGATTTCAACAGTGCGCTCAAGCGAACAGTTGCAGATGCGCATGCAGATAAATATCAGCAGGTTATCTCAGAGATTGGACCTATGCCCGAGTTGGAGGACTAGTTGTATAGATCCATTCGGCCATACATGATGCTTATTGTAATAAATTAGGTATACCTTGCAAGCCAACAGAATGGAGTACACTGGATCAATGCTGCCCACACCATTGGCCCTGCCAAATTATTCATCAATGTGTTGTTAAAGTATGAATAGTCGAGTAATTCAGCATATGCTATTGAGCACCAATCAAGCTTATATTAAGCTATCATCAGCCGTAAAGTAACCGAAAATAGTTTAAAATTCATTTTAAAACAGTCTTTAAAAAGTTGCAAGTATAGAATGTCTTTTTATTGAGTCAAGAGGGTCAGACTAGGACATTTCTTGAAGCTTTTGTGTCAAGTCATCAAGTACATTGCTATGGGCTTCGGTTGATTCGGATCCGTCAAATCGTTTTTCAACAGTTATGGCTTCAAAAAGACTTGACATATTAGAGTCGTCGGTTGAGGGAATGACAGCTGCAGAGGCAGTGATGATGAGCATAGCGAGGCATGAGGTGATGGAGAATTTCATATTTGGTTACTATTTAAAAAAATACAGAATAATGAATACAGTAGGCTAGATTGTTGCAGAAACACACGGAATCAACCGACTCTTTATATACAAACTGATGGCAGTCATCTACGATTAACCCACTGAATGTGGTGCACGACGCCTTGTGTGCATAGAAATAAGCAGTCGATGTGGCACTCGACTATCAACCGCATCTTACAGAACTAAAGCCACTTCAACCACACTTATGCAAAACATAGTGTTTCTCTTTCAAAAATATAAACACTAGATAGGTTTATTCTAAGCTCAACCATCCACTCCAAAAAGATGCATGAGATCGCCAAGTCCTAATCGCATATTTCCAATTTCACCTGTTTCACCCTCCCCCAAAGCTTGATTGGCTATATCCTGTTTTCTCTGTTGAAGTTCCAAAATCCTATCCTCTACTGAGTTTTTGATCATGATGCGATGAACAATGACATCTCTGTAATACCAATGTAAACGAGTATAAGTCATTACTTCAAGTAATATAAAACATGCATAACCTACTTGGTCTGGCCAAATCGATGTGCTCGATCAATAGCCTGATTCTCTACAGCTGGATTCCACCATAGATCAGTTAGAATAACTCGATTGGCGCATGTAAGATTGAGTCCAAGCGATCCACATTTTAGACTGACAAGAATCACAAGAATATCGGGATCGTCGCGAAATCTTCTGATCGAGTCATCACGCTGTTTGGCATGCATGGATCCATCATACTAACAAATCCCAGTTAGTGCATCAGTAAATACTGCAGATCCATTTGAAAACAAAATCAACATAAAACCTAAATCATTGTACTTACTCGAGTAAACTTGATGTTGTTTTGGCCGAGCGGGGTTTCGATCAGATCCAACATTTTGGTAAACTGTGAAAATACTATTGGGCTGTTTAGTACAAAGTGGCAAGACAGGGTTATAAAGTCGATCAAATAAAAGATTACTTACCAATTGTTTTTTCACCAGGATGAGATATCCGTATAGCTTTGACATGAAATATGACTCGTTCAACTTTAGTGCTAGAAATCCATCTGTGCAAATTTAGCTCCTCCGATTCAATATTTTTATCAGTTTGTTCTAATGCTGGTCCTTTTCCTTTTCGATCCACAACTTTGTCAATTTTCCCACTATTCTGTTCAGGCAAAAATTTGGCTCGAAATGAGCTTAAAAGTACCAAAGTATCCATAGTCATTACGCCTCGACAAGTTGGACAATTGTGAACAGTTGATGCGTCTTCTCCAGAGCTAAGGTAAACAACAACACACTCCTGGCAAAACAGATGCCCGCAATTTGGAGAAAATACCGGCGTTTGCAATGCATCACAACAAATAGGACACTCGTCAAACGTCTGATCTTTAAGTCGAGCAACAATACTCGGTTGAAGTGTGTCAATGATATTTGCTATCCGTTGTTGCTTTTCCTCATCAGTAGCACCATCGTCGATTTTTTCAAAGTCATGACTAAGTAGCGATGGATGGCAACTGCATTCACAAATATAATCACTAATTAGCATATCAGCAATACTTGCGCTCAAAACTACAGTAATTTGTTTATCGATACATGCAAAGCACAGGCTATTTAGTACCCACCATGCCTGACGTAGCCGCAACAACAATAACAAAATACTGGTGTAGTTTTTCATGGCAGTACCAGCACGCAAGTATGTATTAAACCGCAGTTGCTGTTTTTTCTCCAAGCTCTCGTAAAATTCACGTTCAGGTTGAGTGAATTCCACAGAATCAATAATGATTTTCCGATCAGGAAGTTGAATAATGGGTTTACCATCCAACTCAAACGATTTTGATCTGCGTAAGCAAATGGCCTTCATTACTGCATGTAATCTGCGAATCGCTATTGAATGCTGACCTCGACTAAAAGGTTCAAAGATCTTTTCGCGAAATTGTGGCCATTTACAGTACGGCTAACAAGTTACACATGAATCAGAAACTGTATCTTATGTCGAGAATGATCAATCAAACATCACAACTACACACTTGAATACGAAGAAATCTAATTAAGCTGTACAGTTCGCTGATATTGTTTTGAACAGGAGTTCCCGTTAAACACCATCGATATCGGCTTTGAAGTTCACATGCAGCTATAGAAGCACGAGTACGCTTGTTTTTGATAAAATGCGCTTCATCCAAAATGACTCTACTCATTCAAGCAGAACGATCAGTAACCATACATTCAAATGACAACAAAGTAATTTAGAATAAGGCGTATCAAAGTATCCTATCTAAAATCATTGAAAGTTACCTATGAAATTTAAATCTGAAAAGCGGTCCAAACAAACTCTTGTCCAAACACTTGTCTTCATGTACCTCGTCATCACTAGCAAGATCTCCGTGACTGTCAAAATTAACCTTGGATTTTTTTGTTGGTGCAGGCCATTCTGAACCAAGAACTTGAAATGATGTAATAACCACATCAAGTTTTTCAAGAAATCGAATATCTTTGTTTCGTTTGGATCCATAATATAAATATACCTTGAGAGTGCCTTTTTTTACTCTGTCCGCTAGCTCCTGCTGCCACTGTTTTCAAATCTCAATAAAGATAAACAATTCTTATAGTGAAATGCGGTGTAAAGCAGCATACCTGGAGAAGAAGCGAAACGGGTGCGACGATCAGTGTGGGTCGATGATCTTCTGGGGATGGAGAATTGGATAAAATCAATGAAATACTTTGAATTGTTTTTCCAAGACCCTAAAACCGTTGTGATGTTTGAGTAATTCAGTTGGCATGAGTATAGTAGTTTTATTGCAAGATATACTAAAAGGCTCACCATGTCATCTGCCAAAACTATACATTTGAATTAAAAATGCGGTTAATTTTTCATTCAATTATACTATCAAACAGCAATACATACTTCCTCCTTTGTTGGTTCCATTTTCCATCTTGAGCATCCATTCTAATCCTAGAATTAAACAAACGTATCAATTAATCTAGTTTCTGCTTCAACCTTTTTAAAATATCAAAAACTTGCCAAGCTTTTGATGCTCTAATAATTTAATCTGAAGGTTTTCAGGAGTGGCCATGCGCTGATGGACTGGAGTTACGTCGGTAGTATGTTGAACATTTTCAAGTAGTTTCCGAAGATTCTCTCGAGTTTTGGCAGTGGTAAGTGGAGACTCTTTCAATATTTGATTGTTCATTCCAGTATCACTAGACTCGCTTTCTTGAGAATCATAAACGACAATCGGTTCATTATATTCCAGTCCGGTATTTGCAGTCGAAAAAGCCCCATCAGTTTCCCGAGAGGATTTGGATGCAAAGCGATTAAAGGCCGAGTTTTTAGCAAAACTGTTGCCATTATTCAACGAGTGCACCGGAAAGGTAAATTTAAAAGGATCGTTGTTTCTATCGTCAAAATTACCCAGAGCTTTTTGGTGAGCACGATACTTGCTCCATTCTAAATGATGTGATTCGTCCAACGTATATGCATCAGGTAAATTGGATTCATAGTCAGTCTTGATGGATGGGTTGAGTTCATTTTTGACCAAAGTTGAAGGATGCAAAAATGTTGATGGTAATGTTGAGAGTCGAGATTGAATTTTGGCAGATGCTCGAGAGTCTAGTCGAGATGGCATTTCATTTCGTTCCTGTTCCATTAGCATACGAGCAAGCTGCTCATCTGCCTTTTCTTGTTTTCTTTTTTCAATGAATTCATCGCTGTTTTCAAAGCGTTGAGGACCATTGAGCTCCTTGAACAGCTTCATAGCCAACTCTCTATCTGTATCTATAGTACTAACATGTATAGAAGGACCAGCAATGAGCTCAGCATGCATAAGCTCCTCATCAAATTCTGTTTGTAATTTACGAGCCAGCTCTTCGTCATTGTTGGCAGTTATTTCTGGAATATTAAGCTCCAGTACTGTCTGATCGTCGTAACTGGTAAAATAATCAAATGGACTAGTCTCGCTGCTATCGTAGTCATAATTGTCTGTATTGCAGCTCAAGTCTATTTCCACAGGAGTTGTAGTATGGTTGGCATCAGGGTTTTTGGAAACTAGAAGTACATGATTGGTGTCGGTTGAATCGTCAGTATCATCGGTGTCCCATACCCAATCATGCACACGGACGGTTGGATCTTGATGAAATGGCTGCATGGTTGGAATGCTTTTGGGTGCGATTTCAACGAGTTGATGTCAAAAGTGATATTTTCACGTGACTGAAATCAAAGTCATGTGACAATGTCCGATCTTTGCTCAGCGCGAATCATTCGAGTTTCCAGCATATTATTAATGGAAGCAAGTGATGATTCCACCATCAGTCGCAATATCGATGCTTGGGAAGCTATGTATGCTGAAGAAAATGAAGCATTGCAATTAGGAGATACTAGTGACTGTCTTGGAGCACTTGAATTCACTGACCCTTTTATTTCTACTCAACACAGCGGTATTAATGGTATCATGACTATCACTGTGTTTGTAGTTTGATTCGTATCACCGTTGTAATAATCTGGATTTATTACTGTTGTGCATGAATGATAGAGTTGTTTCAAAGCAATCCACATCGAGGATCGGGAGTGACCGGACTTTTTTTTGACTGCGATGATGGTCTGGACGTATCCAGCGATCACACGGGCGACCCTTCACAAAGAGTTGCCAACATTCAGACTAAAACTCATGGTAAGAGTTCAAATGATAGATTATCAGCAAAAAAATCATACTTAATCTTGCTATATCCATTATTGTGCTTCAGATCGTCACCGAGTAGAACACCGCAGTCATCACACATTTTACTCTTCTCCACCAGCATTCACCTCGCCTTCCTTTTGTACGGACCAGCCTATGCCAGTTCCTAGTAATCTTGATATAGTTCGAACCAAAAAACCTAAACTTGGCGATTTATTCCACAATTCAATTGAAGATGATGTCCAGTTTACTTTTGGCACTGCATCTGCTCTTGACAGCTCACAGGCAGTCGAGACTCGATTGAAACTAGATGACATTATGGATCTACCATCACAATCTTCTATTACATCCCCTTTTGATAGAGATCATACTTCCATTGCTACCCAAGAAGCAAAACTGTCACTCATGTTTTCTGATACAGATGACAACAATGAGGATACAGAAAACGACTTGCTGCTTCAACATGCTCAACAGCATTCGAAAATACATCAGGAAATGAATCAAGAGCCTTCTACTCGAGTTGACAGTATATTGAATCGCATTTTTGTTTCAGACGAGAGTATTCCTCATTCCTCATCTAACGAACCAGAGATTCACCAGATTGCTGGACTCAAACGATCTCGAACAGGACTGTTGTTTGATAGTGGCGATGAGGATGGAATAAATGAATACGATTCGTTTGGACAATCATTGTCTTCCCCTCAGCGTACTCGACAGCTGGAGTACAACTACAGTGTTTTTTCTCACACAAATGCAACCGCCGAATCGTTCAATTCCACCGCGTCTTCACTTGAGCTTAAAAAAGGTGCTGAGCAACCCACTTTATCAGCACCTCAGAATCATCACAATGCATTGTCCATGTTTAGAACCAGTGATATTCTTAATGTAACTGCAGACTCATCCACCCCTGTTAACATGGCCGCAATTAGAATGGATCCTGTATTCGCGATGATGCAAAATAGTAAAACTGCTTCTGCAATTACACCAACAAAAAACAATACTCCCGCATCTTCCTCAAAACACATACCGCCACAAGATCGGAGAGATAAAGCGACCCAACTGGATGAGTCATTGCGAAGTGCAGCTCAGTCAGTTATGGCTCAGATTGCTGCAAAAACCCTATCTTCTAGCATTACCGATGCTACAGAAAAAAATACGCCGTCTAATCGCGATAGTCTGTTGTATAAGCATGCACCCACTGATCGGTCATTTGTAACTGCAGTGACTTCATCTGGAACACGATTTTATTTTCCAAAACAACTGAAAAATGGACACTCTAGTAAACGATCCATTACAGCTGATCTAGCTAATAATCCCTCTACCTCATCCACAAAACTAAACACTAATTTAAGAGAAGAGGTGATACATAAAGAGTACCTGTCTACACCAATTCATAGGTTAATGGAGCAAGTCCAAGGAATTCGCACACAGCTGCAAATGGACAAGATGCTGGCTGATGAACACGCTAGCCGCAATATGGCTTTTAATCAATCCTCCACACTCATTAAACTTGAAAAGAAAGGCACGGCCGAGGCTTTGTGGGTTGATAAGTATCGACCCAAAATGTATGTTGACATGGTTGGAGATGAGGTGAGTTTTGTTTGTAATTGATATATTTTGAATAATCAAGTCAAAACTAAACTTGAGTTTTTTAGCAACTAAATCGACAAGTGCTTACTTGGGTAAAGCAATGGGACTATTGCGTGTTTGGAAAGCCCGTGAAACGAACATTGGCCACCATGAATCAATCTCAGTTTCGAAAAAAGTCGCTATTTGACCAGCACAAGGCAAGTGTTGTAAGATATGCATTCAAGTTTTTATACAAGCAAAATGACACTATCACTTATACAACTATCCTTTATTGTTTTGTCATATTGGCGTTTTACAGCCAGTGGATAAACTTCAACGACCAGATCGCCGTATTTTATTTTTGTGTGGTCCACCTGGTTTAGGCAAAACCACTCTTGCTCATGTTGTTGCACATCATGCCGGATACAATGTTGTAGAAATCAATGCCAGGTACGTTTTGCTCGACTTATTATAGAAATATACATGATTAAGCGATTTCGGTCAGCTATTTACAACGAGGTGATACTGCCATAAATATTGGAATAGTGATGATCGCACTACAGCGGTGCTCAAGGACAAAATTATAAGTGCGGTGGAATCCCAAGCTGTTATGGGCAACAAAAAGCCTAATCTGGTGATTATAGATGAAATTGATGGTGTTAATGCAGGCGGCGGTGATCAGGTAAGACTATTTCAATATTCCTGTTTTTGTATTGTGTTGTACACTATTATATCGGCTAGTTTTTATTTATATTCATTTACAATGCAAACCAGGCTTTTATCAAAATGCTGATCAAATTGACCGAAACCAAAGATAGTGCAGAAGACTCTGACTTCAAATCATCCAAAAAAGTAACAAAGCTCAAAAAAAAGGTACAACGCCAACTTAGACGTCCCATAATATGTATTTGCAATGACCAATACGCTCAAGTTCTTCGACCCCTTCGCCAAGTTGCACAAGTTTTCACGTTTCGTCCACCTCCATTTCAAGCTTTAGCAAAGCGTCTCTACGAGATATGTCGATGGGAGGGACTACATGCTGATCTTCGCACCATGATGGCGTTGTGTGAAATGACTCAAGGCGATATGCGATCTGCAATACATACGCTTCAGTTTTTGAGTAGCAAAGCGGACCATTTGACAAAGGAAATGCTGTTGGGAATAGATATTGGACACAAGGATTTTTCAAGAGGATTATTTAAAGTGTGGCAGATGCTGTTTAGTATGCCTAGTGTGAAAGAAGCCAAAAGAGTCGGATATATGACCAGAGACGAGATTGACGCAAACAGAGCACCGAAACAGGGTAAGTACTGCGTATGCATTTTAAAAATAGCATTTGTGGAGATTGGTAGTTTCATTTCTAATATTTGGTTATACTTTGCATCATTATAGTTCAAACAGACGTGTATATCGACCGCATTGTTTCTACTCTTCAGCATGCAGGAGAATATGACAAGATCATGCAAGGTAACTTTATTGCCATGTATATACTTTTCAGACCAAAATTTCATTTTATCGATGCTTTAAATTATTATTACTGAGCCACTTCAAGGCTGCTTTGAATTTTACCCCCAGACATCTAGATTTGAGACGATGCGGTCTACATCTCAAAAACAATTACACTCGGATGATATTTCTGACACTACCAACATATTCGATCAACTCGAGTCTCGTATCACTCGCAATCAACAGTTTGAACTTATGCCTTATCAGCCCTATATGTTGGTTAATTTCTATCGCCTTTTTGCCAATGCTCAAGGACGACACATGAAGATGGAATTTCCTCGAGCAGATTATGCCGCATTTGTTGCCAAAAGGGAAACGGAAGGTATCATGCAGACGTTTATTACGGCTGCCAAATGTGGAGAGTGGAGACAGATATCAACTGTTAGACTTGAATTGGTACCGTTTTTGGTTGCAATTTTGTCACCAGAGCTTCGACCAGTAAGTATCTGATTATACCAACGTGCATATGGCTGCAGCTTGCTTGACTGATTTATACTGATCTATATGCGTACATATTGGATATGCAAATGTATTCTAGGCAAACATCCAGTCACTGAGTCCGACAGAACAAGCCACGCTTGATCGATTGGTATCTATCATGTCGACCTTTGGAATCCGAATGATACCCAAAGTTAGGCCCACGGGTCATACATTACTTGAATTTGATCCGTAAGTTTTTAAAATTGTTCAACTCCTCAATGTTTAAATATGACAATGCTGCTGTTTGAGGTTTTAACTATATCTTATGCCGTGATGTGACAACATAAATGAGATCAGACCTATTCATGATATACTGATACTGGATCAGACGCGACAACCCATAAATGAGCCATCACAAACAATCAAGCAGCTTATATCTCACGAAGTACGTATTAATTTCTTACAATCATGCTTTATTGTTGTACATCTGGTTCAAATGCAGATCATGAACGACTGGAAATTGACATGGCTTATGATTTGCATATTTAGATTGAACGCAACATTGTTAGAAAAAAAGATTTGGCGATGCAGAATGAGATGGCAAAACGAAACGCTACCACATCTAGCCGTGTATTGAATCCAGAAGATAAATCCACAGTATTAGCCGAAACATTAAAGAAAGCGATTGTATCTAGACAAGTAATGGTTCCTATTGAAGAACAGGTACGTTTTAGGGTTTGACCGTTTGGTTATCTACTTTTGAATGACAATTCTGGTTGCTTATTGATTGTGCCATTGCTTTTGACTATGATTAGCCTGTACGTGACTTTTTTGGTCGACTGGTCGATACCAAAGTACCCACAGTCCTCGCCATGTCTGATAAAGGTAGTATGCTGTGTATTTTAATCTGAAAATTGATTTACATGACTCTGTACTGACCAGTTTCTGACTGTAGAAAACAAAGCACCAGAATCACTGGTGAGGCTAGCTTACAAATACAACGAAGGATTTTCCAACGCCGTTCGAACAACTGTCTATGTGAAGGACTTTTTTTAAATGGCAACATTCAGCTATTTGGATGTGATATACTTGAGAATGAATGCATGAGTGCAAACGCATGACTTTGTCCAGTGCTGAATCTAAATCATTACATTGAGTATTGACATTAATAAACCGAATACAGACATGACCGATATATCTCGTATCAATATACACCGAGTATGTCATCTGAATGCTTGTCAGGAAACTTGGTACACATTTTTGAAAGCTGTAAAGATCCAATAGTATGTGTATATGCTCAACACTTGTAGTTTAGTGAATTGGGTTCAACTCTGATTCATTGTCCTTTGCGGTTCCTTTTTAACAATCGGTAATTCGAGCTATTTGTCTGCAATCCGTGTCAAATCTAATCTATTTTTATCTGAATGGCTTTAATGGCACTTGGAAAAAACTTGAAAGTGAGCAGTCTTGCCATAAGCATATTGCTTGACCCTGTCAAACTAGATAGTTTCAGTTGCATGAAGATGTTCTGGTGAGTTGCAAACCCATTCTTCACGCTCATGCTCAGTCCAACAAAAAAGGTAAATCAAGCAGCTTAAATTCAAGTACAAGTTTATATACAAAGCAATGCAGATGAGCGACTATTTTGGGATAACCACAATATTCTCAGCACTTAGTCCACTACGTCGATTTAGTACTGACAAATAAGTATTCCATCCCAATGCAATGACATTGACAAACAGTGCCTGATGATGGACAGGAACAACATAAAAGTTGATCAACTGGACAGCAGGCCACAGCTGATAGTTTCCTATAAGCGCATCTGGATATCCCTTGACCAGCTTGGCTTTGATCTCATCCATGGTACGATTTTCCATGATTCCAGTTGCAGCAAAAAAGATACCGATAAATGTCGGAGCAAAAAGCAGTTGGTCCAGAGAGACTCTGGCCAGAAGAGCTTGGAAGGGGTTAACGAGACGAATGCGACGGTTGAGTAAGCCATACCATTTAACCATGGCTGGACCACAAATGGTTGTTCCAAACGCTGTTTGGCGAGCGACACGGAGCAAATCAACCAACTCGAGTGGAGTCTGTTCTACTCCAACCTGCGCTATCACATCTCCTGTTCCAAAAAGTACTCCTGAATACCATCCCAGTTCAATGTAAGCTACATGAAAGTAGTATCAAATGCAAGACAATACAAGTTGAATACCAGTAGTCAATGCCTGTGTAAGCATTGGTCGTTGTTTCAAATGCTTGCTATACCATCGAAATACAAACATGATACCAACAAGTTGTTGATCTGGTTAGAAAGTCAAGAATTGCATTTTAGCTTTTAAAGTTTGCTCAGCTCATCGCTATATTCACGTCAAAAACACCGAACATGTCAGTGAATAATAACCAGTCGGTCATGAAATGATTGATGACAGTTTTCTGAGTAATATTATGCTGTTTAAATGCTTTAATTCACTTGTTTTCTGGCGACCAGCATGAGAACAACAGCTGCATTCCTGAAGCGTGCAATTATTATTTTCTTGAACTAGAACGCGAACACTTGAATACTGTCAATGTATTGCTCGCCATGCAGTCTAACTATTCCTGTGTTTGGTATTGATGGTGCTGGAAAATCCTCATTAATATATCGTTTGAAAGGAGGTAATATTCCACTTGTGAATGCATTATCTATACAAAATTGCATTTGAATTCACTTGGATTACTATTGTAACTAACCATCAAAATTCTAATTCTTCGACACACTACTGTAATGTATAATAGATATAAGCAAACCACCACCGACAGGTTGGGGATTTTCGACAACGCAAATAACAACTTGTGTTCAACTACAACCATCTACTAAACAACCAGCTTGCCTTGGTTTCATCAATCCCATACCCTTTTGTTGTACCAAAAAAAAGACAATTCGTATGAATTTATACGATTTAGGCGGACTCGAGTCCATTCGAGCAATTTGGAAAAACTATCTGGCTGAAGCTCATGGATATGTGTATGTAATTGATGGATTGGATCTGACACGTTTAGGCGAGTCTGTCCAGGCACTGAAGGATATTTACTCGTTTCCTAAAATGCAAGGAAAGCCTTTATTAATGTAAGTAAAACCATGTTGGTTTTCAACAAATGTGAACAAAAATAAACCAGTCATATTAAACTTGGACCGTATGCCATTGTGCTTAGATTAATCACAAACCAACATTCGACAGATTGTATCACACTCGAAAAGTTGCATAATCATTTGCAAATGGCTGGAATACCAATTGATAATGATTTGGTTTCAATCAGAGCATGCTCACTTTATACACCTGGTACTACACCTGATCAGTTGTGGACAGACAAGCCAAATGTAGACAAATCTATTGAATGGTTGTGCGTAGCTATTTTCTCCAATATCCGGTCAATCAATGCGCGGATCAAGACAGATATGCAGATACAGCAACAAGAATGGGCTCAATATAAATTAGAGAAAAAAGTACAGTTGGAAAGTCGAGCAGCATTAGAATTACCACCCACGCTGATTGAAAACAGTGATAAACATGATTCTGTATGCAAAACTCAAGAAAGCTTATTCGAATCGAAGAAATCTAGTATACACAGATCGGATGGAAAAGTACATCCAATACAATGTTGCGTTTAAACAATAAAAATAGATTCAATTTTAGTTTTAGTCACAGTAAAAAAATCGATAAAATCATCAAGCACATATTTATCATGAGCAGACATTGTCCAATGATATCACCGCCATCATACAGTGTATTTGAAATTGCCAAAATAATAATAAAACAAATGGATGATCAATTATAGCCAATAATTGGGTAAACTGTGCACACTCATATACCTGAATAGCAATATAACCTGTTCATTTACATTCAGTAGATTAATAACAAATACACCAAAACTGTAAAATTTATCCATTATTAGCTGTATCACCGACACAGTCATCCATAGTATCTTCCACAACCATCCTCTCATCTATTCCATTGTTCAAAAGCTCATCATTTTCTTCAAATACATCAACAGGATCAACTCCGTCTCGAGTTGGTTCAGTTACAGGAAACGACAGCCAATGTCTATTCCACCCACTGTGTTCATGAAAACTTGGCACAGGAAGAAAAAAGCTGGATCCATACCCCGGAACACTGCTCCTATTATCATGACCACTGTCCCCAAAACTAACAGTGCTTCCTCTTGATCTCATGCGCGTGACGGCTGCACTCAGTGACCTTGACGAAGCAGTATCACGATATTCAGGAACAAGAATAACGCTTGCTCGATCATATGGAATTGTCCGAGGATGTAGTCCTAATAGATGATCTGTTTCAGTACTTTCATTTGCTGGCTGCCGTGAAGTAAAATGTGGTGTCGCGGTGCAAGGCATAGTTGGAATGGAGCGTGGAGCCTCGGTGACTTTTGACCGACGTGGATCTGTCACATAGGATGCTTCAAGTGTCGAGGATGTAGGTAGAGATACTGGTAGCTGTGACCGAATTTCTCCGCCTACAGTCGCGCTAGCAGATCGCATATGATGCACTCTAGTACGTCTACTTGATTCAATGCTACCATTCGCCACAATTGAATCCTTTCGTAAACTTGACCAAATGGGGAACCCAGCTGGCTTTCTTTCCAATCCTGTGTTTTCTATAGGATTGTTAATTTCTATGCTGGTAGTGCAACCGTATTCTCTTCCTGAATTACTTTCAATTTCATCATCATTGATTAGACCATCGTCTTGCATGGATGATTCTGTTTGAACTAGCTGTTCAGCCAAATGTTTTCTTTTTCTAAGAATACGAATCTGCCGCTTTACCCATCGACCAAACCAGTGAATATGCAGTGGAAAAGTTCCTAATGCTAGGATCATCACATAAAGGTATTGGTACCACACGACATATGCACGCCACGCAAAATATAAATGAAATACTAGTATATATAGGTATTTGTATTAGTTCAGTTTAAACCACAATAGTTGCTCAAAAATACTTGAAAGTGTTACCTATCCTGGTCAAGAAAAACAGAAATCCAAACAGGTATTCACTTCTAAATGATCGCTTCATGTGACCTAGAGCAAGTACAATAGTGGGAAGTTCCATAAATGCAGCGATTAAAAATGCACCTGGAAACTGCAGCACAATAGATGCAATGATGACAACTGGATATATAAGATGATGGAGCCTGAATTGAAATGTTGGTAAAGATTAGCCATATCCGACTGCTGATACAAGTAATCGGATACTAAATAATGCCTACCATCCAGTAATCAAATCTATTTGTTCCTTGTAGTACCACCATCCGAATATCAAATCGCACACTAGATACGAAATAAAAAACATGCTGGAATAGCAATGATGGGTTGAACCCCAAGTGTAAATTAGCAAATGAAACCAAACATTGTTTCAACATAAACAGACATTGCAATAGTTGGACGTACGAACAAACGACAGCAGCAGGATCATTCAAAAGTGGCATCATGGATAGATCTGAATCATGGGTGAAATAATCGTAAAGAAACGGCAGAGATGAAACAGTCATGAATACAGAAGACGTGGTGGTAAGTATCCATGATATTTGAGCAGGAGTGGTGAATGCTGATGGCCATAAACGCAATGAGCCAAAGAAGAGAATGGATTGCAGAATCAATGAGCAGGGAAATGCGACTGTGGATTACATGGAAAGATATTGAGATTGAGTTAGCTTTTATTGACAAGCAACGAATATACACTAGCAATGCAACAGGACAAAACCATTCCGACTGATGGATTCATCCACCATAAATAAAACATGCAATGGGTTCAGTACGAACGGTAGCTGCAATCATCCAACTTAAGCAATAAGATGGCTGGACTGGACAGTCAATACCATTCACTCAATCCAGTGTCAGTGCTGATAGGACAAAGCAAGACTAGTCTTGTTCAGCTTATTGGTAAAGCATAAATAGTTGCAGCACAATGCTGCTCTGGACAAATATAAGGATTCCCTTCTGTTATACTCAGCAAGCTCATTATGTAGTCAAGCTTACTATAGACGGACGGACACAAAAGCACAGTCCAGTCTAGACTTGGAGCAGCAGGCATACAGTTGAATACCAGACTGGTGAGTATATTTGGCAAGCTTGTAGGATTTTGATAGTTATGATATCAATTGCTTGCAATAGAATCCAGCTGGCTGATATTGTTATAATGAGAAAGGGTGTTTGGCTTAGTAATGCATCAGCCCTGATAAGCCACTCTGATGGTCTGAAATGCTGTTTAGTCGGACTTGGACTAACAATCACTTGACTTGCTGTTAAACTATTATCGAATGACTTGATTGCAATATTCACGTAAATGGAATACTTGTATTTCAGTGTATAAAACTGTCAGTTTCACGGAATAATGAATATCGATTTACTGAGCAACATTGAATCATTCACAGCCGTCAGTAAGGATGAAAATAAACTGGAAATGCATAAAAATAAAACTGTCAGTAACCATCATCAGTATATTCATGTATTCAAGACATTCGCTTAAACTTCAACTGCATTCTTGTGCGGTTGTTTGTTGCTTGTGTGATTCTTACCACTGAATTCACAGTATTCTTTTGATACTTGAATGTGTTTGAAGTGCAGGTTTATATTGTGGTTGCAAGTTTGCATCACCATCAAACATGAACGATTCAAGACTTTATATACAATCAGATTCGTGTATAATAGCATGTTGTAGTCAAGCGTACACAACATTCATCTGGATGCTGATAGTTTGAGTTTACTACTGCACGATATTTTGAACAGTCAAAATGGATCGAGATTGCTCATTTCTTGACTCGTTCAATGGATTGTTACTCTCATAACTGCGTCATCATCTTTACAATATGTTCAATATTGATGCGAATCCATCCAAAAAACAAAACGTACAATATGCTAATTATGATGTGTGTCAAATAACTGCTAAACAACAGTCATCTGGTATTCTACACACACTGACCCAAAACGGTCCATTAACCTGATTATATGCCATCAATGTCAACAATGTCAATCAATACCATGATTACCTTTATTTCAGATGTTATTTCAAAACAACCATCAATTGATAGTGACATGCTCATCTTTTACTATAAATACGTTACACATCAACTTGAATCAACCATCTTGCACTGTATTATTTATTAATCCAGTCACTCCAGTCACTCCCATTACAACTAATCCAAATGCCAGTTTTGCTTGTCTGGTGTCTTTCATTCAATAGTATTTTCAATGTCTTGTTGATCACAGACCAACGGATCATACTACACAATCCACATCCAGTCATTGTGGTATTGCATACATCGGGTTTATACACAACCAACACATATCTGGACGACCATACCATTGAACAAGTTATGATGTATTGTAAAAACTCGTACATCAGATACTCTAGTTCAAAAAACAACGATCGCACATTTCAAAAACGCAACCATTGTTTTCATACCAGCTGCTGAATGTTTACTTGTAATATTTGTTTTGATACAAAGTATAGTTGCATATCGGACAAGCTCAACGATGTGGCATGTATTGGAACAGGAATGTGATGCGAACATTCGATCAATGTTTGGTACAAAATGAACACAAAACCAGTAAACTTCAAGAGTTCAAAACACAGTATTGTCCAGTCAATCTGATGACACCCATCAAACAAAACCGGCTTTGATACACCAACACCGTTATTTAGTGTTCCATTTTACGCGAATACGACCATAAGTGTAATGCATTAGTTTATTAGTTTATTCTAAATTGTGATTGTCCAGTCATGATGTCTGGATTTAGTTAGTTTAATAGTTTAATAGTTCCAGGAACTCCAGGAACTGGATCTCCACGAAGGCCACATGCTTGAAGTCCATGAAGGCCAGAAATGAGTTGCTCCAAAACCTCCAAAGCCATAAGATCGACGTTCAAGATGTGGTGCATCAAAATTGGATTCGAATGATCGTTTGTTTAAATCGGAACCATCAACCATAGGCGATGCTACCGTATCTGCTGATCGTTTCTGTAAACCTGCACTGTCCGATGCTGGAACTGCAGCGGCATTGACTGCCACAATGGCTGATGTTGCTACAATGACTGCACTAGTGAACTGCATTTTAATCGTTTAAACGTATAAAGATTGTTGTTGATGAGTCGAGCCAGGTGTAAACTACACTGCTATTTATAGACAATACTCGATGCACGATTAGCATACGATTGTGTATTAGTTGTGTCTGACTAATACACTTGGTGGCTTGAGCTTACTCATACACACTGTGAACAATAAACATATTCATTGGTCCAACTTTGTATCGCGTTCCGATTGTAGCCGAGTATGCATTGTGTACTAATTGTAAGTCGTGTGTTTGTGTAACCGATGCACACTTGTATTGAAACATACTATCGCATTGTTTCAACATCCATTACAACGTATGGTGTTGTGAATGATTACAAGACAAGTAGACTGTATCGAATCTGTTCAAATGTAACATGCTCAGCCATGTGAACACTTGTGTTCTTGTCCACATTACCAGCCAAAAATATTTCCATCGCGACTTGAATTATACACGCTATTTCGACCATCG